>NC_137743.1:77360521-77608336 GCF_963264785.1 Psittacula echo
CATGCCAGCAAGGCAAAGCATGGGGCCAAAGCGGGAGACAGCATCTGCTTCAGGAAAAAGTGTGCAGCCAGGAATTACCTTTCAGTGGAAAATATTTGGCCAGATGGGAATGTTATTTAGATGTGACGCATCCCATTAGCGGCAACTAACGCCATGGCATGAAATCCCTTATTACAGCACCGGAGTTACGCCACGCTGTCACTAATTAATAGCACTATTCTCTTTTTCCTTCCCCAGCCTGTACTTTCAAGTCGTCTGCGCAAGAACCACCGAACTGTTATGGTGTGGCGGCCCACTTAGCACAAAGCAAAGCGGCAGCCAGCAGATAAGCAGCAAGGGAAGAGGGGCAGTGGCGGGGACTGGAATTTGTCACTGCGCTGTGATTCACCACTAATTTATGTGGGATGCCGCGCAGCACAGGCAGAACCCAAGGACGCACTCAAGTTCACCCTCTGCGTTTTCCTTTCTGCTCATAGGTGGGGCTCGGTTCACAGGATTTCCCCTTCCTCTATCGTCACAGATCTTCAAGGTCGCTTATCCGACAGGGACCGGGGGTCGGAAACGCTTTGAGAAACCCCACGTTTCACCGCAGCTAAGGGCAGTCTGTGCGGTGCCCTTGGGACAGCTCAGCTGCCAATGCCTCAGGACAGCAAGGTTTCGGACCTGCAACATTTAGGATGGGCCAGTGTATATTCGTACACCTTCCTTCCACAGATACTGCGCTTAAAAACACCGTACATGAATCTTACTAAGAACAGTATTTATTGCGCGTCGTGTAGCACAAAATCCCGCTGAAGCCATGGCCCAGGCAAACAGCTCCGGCCACCCGCAGCTGGAAATGACTGAGGGCCTGACCCCCCCGGGACACGCAGAAACCGGGATCCGACAGCCCTGACGGCCGAAGCCCCCTCCCTCCGCACCATCCACAGCGGCCGGGCCGACAGAGAGCTCGGGCTGACCCCACCGGCCCTTCGGCCCTCACACCCCGCGCCGGGGCCGGCGGGCGGTGGAACCCCTCGGCCACCGCCCTCCCGCGGGCAACGCCCGCCGCCGCGGCACTGCGGCGCCCCCTGGCGTTTCGCCGGGGGAGCGCGGCCGCCCGTCCTCGGGGCCGGTTACAGACGGTGTTCAGCCCGCTCCTGCGGCTCCCCCGGCCGGCCTCCGACCGTGAGGGTCCCCGACAGCCGGCCTGGAAGCGGGCAGGGGTTCCTCCAGCCTCATCCGACCCCAGTGCCTGGTGCTCCCTGCGTGCCGCCGCCGCCGCGATGGGAGCCCAAACACGGCCTCGCCGTGCCACCACGCTTCTTGCTCCCTTCACCCAAGCCTCTCCAACAAGAAACCTGTAGGCAGGAGTGAGCCCTGGGTAGATAACCTGGCTGCCTTCCACTCCGGATCGTCTTCCTCAGACCTCTCTGGGTCTCTGCAGACCGCAGGCTGGCAGGGGCAAAGGCCCATCTTACTGGTGACAATCGAAAGAATGTAACTCCCACGGGTTGAGATAAGAACAGTCCAGTAACTAAGGTATAACACAAATCACTGCTGCTACCACCAATAATAATAATGATAAGGGAAATAACAAGGGAAGAGAATACGATACCGCCCGCCGGAAAAAGAGCCCGACCGAAAAGAGGACGTGCCCTTCCGGGTAGCTCCCAGTTACATCACCCAGCATGACGTGCTGTGGTATGGAATACCTCTTTGGCTAGTTTGGGTCAGGCGTCCTGTCCCTGCTTCCTCCCGGCCCCTCCTCCTCCCTGGCAGAGCATGAGACTCATAAAGTCCTTGCTCAGGGTAAACATTCTGACCAGCAACTGAAAACATCGGCTTTATCAGTATTATTCCCAGGCCGAAAGTCAAAACCACAGCGCTGCACCAGCTACTAAGAAGGAGAAAAAGTGACTGCTGCTGCTGAACCCAGGGCAGTATCCACCCCTTACTCCATACCATTCACGTCATGCTCAGATCCCACATTTTCCATATGCCCTCACTCTCATCTCAGTGCACTGTTATCTTAGTGCACAGACCAATTCCTATAAAGCTACAGAGTCCATTGGGTCCATGATGTTGGGCTTCATGTCTTATAACAGTCTTTCAGGGCAGGAGAGGCTGTGTGCAGTGTTGGATCGTTGCCTGCTGATGCTGATCGTTCCTTTACCGTAGGACTCGTCCAGTTCTATCAAAGTTCATTCTCTGTTCAGTTCTCCGGCGGCTTTCCATCCATGTTCCCCTCATTACATCTCCTTTTAATACAGCCCTGCTGAGACAGCAGCTTTCAGAGTTGGTGTATGTTCTGGCTGCATTTCAAGTCCTGGTTGAAAGCAATTAAAACTGCTAGTGTGGTGCTGAGCTCCCAAGGTCCCAGGCCTCGTTTAGTAGGTCAAGGCTGGCAGGGCAGCACAAGAGCATGTCCAGTCAGCACGTCGTGCCTTGGGTTTGTGTAAAGGCAGCTTGGTCAGGACACGGTATGGGATTACACCTAAGGAACCAAGAGAAACAGACTCACCTCCGTGCTGGATGACATGAGAATGTGTTCTTCTGTCTTAACGTTGGTCATCCAAATCCCGTAGGACTCAGAGGAAATGTGGAAAGGAAAACCCTTTGTGTGCATTCCTTCTACCTTGGCCTGTCCATCAAGTTTGGCCGTGGCTTAACGGGATCAAATAGTAGGACAGGACAAAACTTGCATGACCATCCATAGAATCATAGAATGGTTTGGGTTGGAAGGAGCCCTAAAGCGCATCCAGTTCCAACCTCCTGCCGTGGGCAGGGACTCCCTCCACTGGACCAGGTTGCTTCAAGCCCCATCCAACCTGGCCTTGAACACTGCCAGGGATGGGGCAACCACAGCTTCTCTGGGCAAAAAGAAGTGATGATCTTGTGCTCCACTTACTAGAAAAGAGAGTGGTGATATATATTTTGCCTTCAGCAAGGCTTTCTTTGCAGACATAATCATTACAAAAAGAGAAGGAAACATGACTTAGAGTTCAGAAGACACTCTGTCCTCAGAGAGCAGTATCAGTGGTTCACTGTCAGATTGGAAGGATATTTTCCATGATGATCTGTCTTGGGTGACGTGAACACTTTCATAAATAATTTGGATGATGGAAAAGAACATGCTTACTAATTCTGCAGATGACAAAAGCCTTAAGGAGGTTTGAGGACAGATAGAATGAACATGATCGTGACAAGCCAGGAGAACAAACAGTCTTGAAAATGTAAGTCTTAAAAATGTAACCCAGTTTGTAACCTAGTGAAGAAAAATTCAGTGCCCTACACTTAGTAAGGATAAGCACCTGTATGAAACAGGGAAGGGCACAAGGAGTGCTTCTGGGATGCTTGTAAGTAATCATCAAATGAATATGTATGGAAGTTATGCTGCTGCAAAGAGACTTACAACATAAAATGCAGTATCTATAAGAAATCCCCATGGTGTAACAATAACAGCAAACCCAGCAAGTCCTTAGACCTTGGCCGAAATACTGCATTTGGAAAGCTACAGGCCAGCTGGAGAGAGCCAAGTGTGTCAAAGGAACAGAAAATACGACATGATGCATTTGTCACAATTCTCTCACCCTTCCTGACAAAGAGAAGGTTGAAGGAAAGCATAACTAGCTGTCGGATACAAGGAGGACTTGCCAAAACTAGGTATTGTCTCCCTAAAGGAAGGGGAAATGTAATGACTTGAGATGTCAAAGAGGTAGAGTGAACATCAGAAAGGGTGAGGGGATGTTTAACAGTAGTCACCACAAAGCATAGCATGATTGCTCAGGGAGGCTGAGGAGTCTCCATCATCAGATGCTGATAAGAGGTGGCTGAACAAATCACGAATGACATACCTGCAGGTCTGCACCTCCAGTTCTGTACAGTGGCAAGGATGGGAGCCAGGATGCTTCTGATTCAGCCTGTCCTCAAGTCTTCATCAAGCATCCACTCAGCTTTTTGCTGCCCTCAGCCTGCAGGAGCAGAAACAGTGAGTTTTAAGAGGTTGAGCATTCCTCAGAACAACACTGCTTAAAATACCTCCCTTCCTCCAAGGGCTATAAACAAACTCTGCATATGCAATGCAAAACTGGAGTTAAGTCCCTGACTGGCCACAGGAAACATGAAATGAATTGAAGGGTTTATGTGAATCCAGTCAAAACTTTCTGAAGTGGATGCCTCAGATCAGGCCATTAAATCCCTACACAGAAGCCTAAATCAGTGGCCTCATTTTCAAACACACACTGAGCACTCAAGCAACTCCTGTAGAGTCTAAAAGGAGCCGGTGATTGCTTGTCACATCTGAGAACTTGTGCCACTTTGGCTCTGAAATGTGGACCTGAAAGCGATTTCCTATGCAATTTTTCACAGTTCTAATCCTCGTGTTTTGTGAACATTTTCCTTTCTTTTTTTTTTTTTTTCCTAGGCCATTATTTTCTTTGTAATGTTAACGTTAAAGCAACTCCAAAGCTCCAACTCTGGAAGTCTTCAATGGATGCAGAACTTCAAGCTGAGAACTACAGCACACTGAAGATTTTACCATATCAAACACAGTTTGCACTCCCACATCCCCTCCTGCATTCGTAATTACATTCTGACTCGCGTTATAATCACATTTGGGTCCCAGTCCTGCTTTGGAAATTACATGGCTACAGGCAGGGACGTATCTTCCAATGCACAGCACCCATCGTTGGTTAAGCCATATGCAATCATCATTGTCACAGCCAAGAAACTGGTTCTTCACCATTTGAATGCACCAGTTACTGCATCTGGACTTCAGGCTGCAAAAGCCATATGGTGCAGAGTCCTCAACACTCTCTTTATTAAAGAGATGCTTAAAAGGAATACAGTTCTAGCACTAAATAGAGATATTTTGTTACTTAACTCTGAAGGAAGTTATAATGCTGGGGTTTTTTTTGGAGCTTAGCAATAGAACAAGTGTGCTGTATCTGTAGGAGGGACAAGAAGTTGTGCTTACCTACAATTATAGTAGAACAGGAAAAATCAGTTTTACCCCCAAAGTCTGAATATTTTATGTAAAATGCATGAAGTGTGATTTTGGGTAAGCGTTGAACAGAAATTCCCAACTTTTCCCAGAATTCTTCCTCAACAAACTGTAAGAACACGTTTCAGGAATTTTGCCAGGAGGATGCACAGCCAATAGCAGATGCTTGCAACAATAATTAAAGCTCAGAAATAGGAGAAAAGAATCCACTAAAATCTTACCCTATTACTATGGAGCAGTTGACATATGTGGTGGGATTACTGTCCCCTAACTTCAGATATCTACAAGGCAGACTTCTGCATGGGACATAGTCACCCTTGCCTGGCACTAGTACCAAAGAAACGAGCATGTGGCATCAAATGAAATCAGCTTACCCAGGGCAGCAGCATTTGCACAGCAGGGAAAGGAAGAGCTCCTGCTTGCTTCAATAGCTGCTTTTCCTTGCATTATCAGTTGGCTTGCTTTAGTCTACTGCATTTATCTTCAGTGGTTGCTCGTATTTATTTTAGAGTGCTGCAATTCAGACATCTCAAAGTTCACTTTCTCTTTTTCCTCTTCACTAACCTTACAGTTAAGAGATTCATAGGAAACTACACACGTACCAGAGAATAAGAACCCTTACCTGACCTAAGCTGCTTAGATTTCAGCCATCTTAAATGAAGTACCAGTTAATTAGCAATCCATTTGCAGTAAAGACATATTTCTTAAGCAAGCTTTATGCGTGTTCATGCTGCCCTCTCCTTTTCCCACCTAGAAATCAAAATATCCCAATGATATCTTTGAACAGTGCTGAAACTGTAAACATAGCCAAGTACCTCCTGAGCCAAATAATATCAGCAGGTTCCCTTATTTCAGTAATTTTCTCTTCTCACTATTGAAACATGAGATTTCTCATATCTTCACATTAAAAATCCTACCTGCCAATGACAAAAAAAAACCAAACCCTGCCAGTGAGTAAGTCACCCTGACATGCAGCAGCTATAAATTTGGAAGCCATTTCCCACTCTCACATGTGACTCCTCCAGTTTCTCAGGGGAAAGTCAATCTAGCATCACACTGCAGTCCCAGCTGCTTAATTAGAGTGACTAGGAGATGGCATCCCCATGCCTGCATGAGGCAGATGGAGAAAGCCACGTGCCATCATCGCAGGGGCCATGCAAGGTGGTGCGTTTCCGTGCATCTGACACAACTCGCCTCTGCAGCACCCCAGAAGGCAACAACCCACAGAGCCAGTGAGCAATTCCCTACTCTTATCCCTCTCAATACATTTTATTACCTTCTGAAAACAAATAGGCAACAGAAAACAAACCAACTGAGTCAACATCAACAGGTGCCTGAAGGAGCCACGGATCTGAAGAGCTGAGGATGCAGCAGAGGGAGGTTAACAATATTAACGTTATTTTGAGGCAGAATTATACATATTTCTAAAGTGACTTTGAATGCTTCATCTCTTACCAGGGAAGCTTTTGTTATTATGAATTCTTCTGTCTGAGATGATAATTATTTGGGTTCAGAGAAAGAAGAACTGGCAGTGGGTTTCTTTGCATGAGAATTCGGTTGTATTTCAAGGTGAGTAAATAAATCCCAAACCAATTTTACCTATTAGCTACTCCAGTTAGAAATGTTGGGAACAATATAGGCAATACTAATCACAAGCTTACAACTCTTGATTAAATGATAGACAAGACATTTGCATTTACCCTTAATAGAAAGTACTAAACGCTGAGCACAGTCATCAAAGAGTTGTTTCGAGCAGAAGAGTCTCTTAATAGAAAGTACTAAACACTGAGCACAGCCATCAAGGAGCAGAAGAGCCAGGTTTGTGGGCACCTCCAGCCCCGGAGGACACTGATGTCAAGGATCAATCCGTACAGACCTCTTGAACATCCGCTGTCAGCCACAGGAGGGCAAAGCGAACCTAGCCAAACTAAAGAAACCACAGTAAAGCAGCCCAGCCGAGGCAGGATCACTCGTGGTAAAGGGGAGGACGTGTCAGGGCCAACCACGGGGAATACGGAATATTTCCATACATCCTCCAGACCAAAGTGTGTTTCCACTGCTCATTAGCAGCAGGACCAGCTTAGGAAGGAGCAGCAGAGGGAAACAGCCTGCTGGGGCTGCCGGTCAACAGCAAAATGTCTCCCGTAGACCAGACCCTCTTTGCTCAAGCCAAGTCCCCACCAGCAGTACTCTGTGCATCATAAAATCAGGCCCAAACCCTCCGTAGCTGCCAAGCATTTGCCAATCAGAGCATCGAGCACTGATTTCAGAGCAAACTTATTTGGCCGTCGCAGACACTGCAGCTATTCATAATGCCCCCTCCATCAAACACAATCCTGTGATTCGAAAGAATACTTGTTTTTCATAAACCCTGGCATCTCCCCAGCAATCAGTGAACTCCCTGGCGGCCGGCCAGCACATCCACTGGTGGCAGCAGTAACTCCTTCTCATTACAGTGTTTATATGTGCGTAAATCTGAGCCAGGTGAATTCACAATATGCAGTGCAATGATAAATGTATCACATACAGCAAAGGGTCGAGGAGGTGGCTCTGGAGATTTCTCTTCTCTGAATGGCAGCATGATCCAAATACACAGTTCTCAAGGTTTTTGAGTTCCCAGACTCATGGCCAAGTTTCTGCTAGACCTAAGCGTTTTACACAGTCCACAGATTTGCTTTAGTTTTCATTAAACAGATGATAAAGGGAACCCATGTATGACTTTTTGGAAACTCAAATCAAATGTTTGGGGTTTTTTTTTTAACTTGAACACTCAAGAAAATCTTTTAAAAAGTAAATGCTGTGTTTTTCTTAGAAAGATAAGGCAGATCTTTCCCAGATTTGCTGCAGGACCTGTGGGAAATAAAGGGTGCTTATTTTATGCATTTCTCAACGTAGCTTAGAGCTGTTATATACAGGTTTGTTTACTTCCCCACTTGAACACATTCTCTTTTCTCACTGTCAGTAAATCAAGGGGTGGTGGAGGGGACGACACCCAACAGAGCACAAAGGATGCTCAAGATGTTAATTTTCTCATAGTATGTTCACATCATCCAAAGGGGAGATTACTTCAACACAGACATGTTGGAGACATGACCAGGAGAAGACAGAAGGCTGCCTCCACCTTCGCTGGTAGTGAGGGATCTTTAACCAAGATGTGCTTTCTTCAAAGTGCTCGTATCAACAGCCATGTTCAAAAGAGCTTGGCTAAAAATACACGTCTTCCAGTGTAAGAAACAACAACATACAAATGTAAGTCATACAGAGCAAAAGAGACTTTTCAAACCAATCTTTTCCACCCTGAGATATATCCCAAAGAAGCAAAACCAGGGGAAAACATTCTTTCAGGTACCACATTAAAAATAAAAGTCATCTATGAGTAGTTGCCAGTAGCACACCAAAATTATCACCCTGGTTTCCTCCAAAGAAATCATGACCTCTGGAGCCAAAACGCTTTAAAATAGGGGGTTCTGTATCTTTGCCTTGTGGTTTTCAAGCCGGTTGCATCACCCTATTGAGCACGCTCATGCTTCCAGGCCAATTTGGTTTAATGAAAGCAGTCTGATCACAAGACTGGAAGCTTGCGCCCTAAAGAAAATAGCGACTATCATGAGACTCCCCAGTAAAAGAACAGTAGTGAATTGTGAAGTGCAGAGGACTTTCAGCACAGAGGCTGTGTTTCATACCTGTGCCACTTGCCTGTTTGTGCAGGAAGCTCATGCCTCGTTTCTTCCCTCAGGTGTCAGGCACTTGAGCTTCCCATCTGAGAACCGAATTTGCAGTTTCCAGGTGTATTTCAAAAGGAATCTGAAATGTTCCCTGCTTCTCTGCAGGTATTTCAATCCCATCACTCAGGCAGGAGCTGAACAGCTGCTACATTAAAGGGAAAGCCCACACGTCAGAAGCAGAAAAGAGGAAGATGTTACAAGCAGACCTGAGCAAAAGGCAGCTTATGATTAAGTCATGAGAATGTAATTAAGGGTGTAAGAGCAGTGGAATACCCTAGCTGATACTTTCTTTGAGGCCTCCACCATGGTAGGGCATGAGGCTCTGCTGTAAATGCATGCAGGATCTATGTCAGCTCTTCTTTCTCAGATCCCTGCTAACCTCCAGGGCTCCTACAAAGAGACACGCTAAAGTAGGACCTCATGGAAGAAACTGTTGCCACCATGCAATTAAATGTAAAGGACAGTTAAGCAATAGGGAAGGCTGACTTGGGAAAAGATATAGAGCCTGTGGTAGCCTGTCCTCATGCATTCAGGTCTGCCATTAAGTTGCCCCAGTTATACCTTCTCGAGTGAGGATTTTTAGATCACGGTTGCAGCGGGGCTGCAGACAGGCAGGAGAAATGGGATGCACCAGAGTGCTAAGGCAAGAATATAAAGAAGGGATAAGGCAGCAGCTGAAGAACCAGGGAAGTGCTGCTGCAGTCGGATGCAAGAACGTGCAGGCAAGCAGAACAAAAGAGCATCATTTCAAAAAGAAGGGAGGGACAGGAACAGAGCCAGAGATAGCAGGAGTCAGCAGGGGAAGGACTTTGGGGAAGACAGGAGGAGGGAGACACTGCGCTGAGGAGCTGAAGTGACAAAGAGACATACTGAGGGTTAGCAAATAGAGGAAAAGAGGGGAAAGCCAGAGTCTGTCCGCACGAGGCTGTTCTGAGGAAGGTCAGGGTCCATTCCTTGCATTTGGCAGAGTGGAGATAAGGATCTTTGGTGTAAATCCTTGAGCTGCTTTGATGTCTTTTTGAGTTAACTCAGGTTGAGTTAATTCACTGTTTGCGTAAAATTAGTTTTTACTGCTAGGTGGTCGTACTTGCCACTTTGAGTCTAATTAGTCATTAATCACCTGGAGTCTGTCTACCAACACCTGAGAAATTCCATGTATAAAGGCAGGTTTGCTTTGGTTTGTGTCTTTGCTAGCCAGCGACAGAGCTGACAGCACCCTAACGCTGCACGCTTATAACCTTCAAACCTTAGCCATCAGCTACATTACAAGCATTTTTTTGCATGCACTTCTAAGCCAAATCCTATACTCAGAATATCTTTTACTGCAAAAAATGATCTATTTGATGCAGAAATAGATTGCAGAAAAGCCAAATACACACACAAAAATGTAAGGGAGGGAGTCAAAATACCTCCCTGCCTGTGTGTGCTTAATCAAGGAGCCTGCATTAGGTGTCTTCTCAGCCAGTCATAGCTGGTGAGATGGGAATCTCCAGAGCAGGATTCAGCAGTATCAGGGCATTTAGGACAGCAAACAGACCCTGGGGAATGGCACGGCTCAGGAGACTCTGAGCAAGTATTGAATGAACTAGTACTGGTTATCTGGGCAGCCAACAGGAATTAACAGGGTAAAATTCGTAACAGAAAGGTCTGTGAATATCAAAACTCACAATAAAAACCTCAATTCTGAGTGCCCCGGACGGAGGAAACAAGGCACATTTCTGTCTAAAACTGAATTACCAGAGCTACACTTCGCGTTTTTGCCATTACCATTAAAGTAATAGCTTTGATTGACAGGAGCTCATTTTTAATTAGCCAGATCAACCAAGGCACAACATCAGCATTTCTGAAAGCATCTGAAAAAGCAGCCTACTTCTGCAAGAAAAGCTTATTTCCATTTGAAGATTAAAGGCTCCAGACAGCAGCAATATGTTTCTATCTGCCATTTCAAAAGGGAGACTTGAAAACATCAGGCTGTACCACATGAGAGATTAAAAGATACAGGGAGATAACTCTAAACCAATCCTGCTTCTCTGAGGTCTTTTTTCCTTAATCCTGTCCAGCAACAGCCTTTAACAACAAAAGCGTAACTGCATTAATCAAGGATTATTAGCAAGAAATCTTAATGCAGCATTTTCGCCCATCCATCTCGGATGTACTCCGAGATGTACAACTCACTGGAGAGTGCCATCATCCCTGAATTCATCCACAAGAGAATCACACTCTGTGAAGTGGAGTGGGTTGCATGATGGGCCAGAACAAGGGGAACTGGGGACCATAGCAAGGTCTGCTCCTCAGCTGCAGTGACCAGAGATCACTACAGCTTCTCCCTGCAGCTTCACTGCAACGGCAGCAGGAGAAAGCTGTCACCCCATTCAAAACTGTGCGGTGTGAGAAGAGGCAGCCGGGAAGCGGAGGGAGAGAATGAATGAGAGATACCAGAGCATGACCTGCCTTAACTTTGCTCTTCCATCCTGTCTGGCAGAGGCCTTGATTAATCCACAAACGCAGCAAAGTGACAACGCAGCTGAAGAGCTGTCCAAACCCTGTTATCTCCACTGTTCCTATCGCCCGCAGCATTCTTGCTGTTTGAGACATTTTTAACCAAGCAACATCTTCCTGAAGCGTACTGCTTTCCAGAAAACCATTTCAGCTCGGAGATAGACTGCTTCCAATTAAAGCTGCTTGGGAAAACAGGCAGGGATGCTGGACGGGGTGCAGGCACACGCATGCACGCCCCATGGGGTTTGCAGCTTGGTGGCACAGTGACCATGGGGGGGGACACCTGAGTCTCCCCATAGTTGCGCATGAGGACAAGCAGAAGCAGAATGCACAGTGTTGAGAACACACCTGCTGTTTTTAAAGCCAAGCCAGATGTTTCCATTTTGAGGAAAGCATTCCAAAGGGATTTTTTGTTTGCTCCAATATGAAACGGACACAGTTGAAAACCTTGAAAGCCGCAGCAAAGAGAAATCATCATTCCCTGGACAGCTGTGAGCAGGACGACTGCCAGCTACAGGGCACGGAAACAAGCCCTTCTAGTAAGTATTCCAGGCTTCACCGCTTATCTTTGTCCTCGACTTCATATTCTGCTTATTAAACATTGGAGGGCCTGAGCATTGATTTCTTCTGCTGTGGAGCGGACCTGCAAACAGCTATTGAGATCTGTTTGGAAGAAAAAGGTGAACTAAACATTTCCATATGATAAATTTAGACTCCACAAACCCACAGTTAACTGCTGGAAACAAACACTAGAACAGAGCTCATCTGGCAGTGGAGCCAGAGCCTGGAACCTGATGTTCCTACAGACCGTTGACTCTGCCTCTCTGATTCATACCAGATTTCCTAGGCCTGCAAACGCAACCACTTGTAAACCTTATAGGTTTAGAATCTTATAGATTAGCATCTGATCAGCAAACCAGGCCATTGCATGTTCAGCGTGCAAGGACTTGTTAGACACCCAGCTTTGGTTTAGGTAATCTTTACTTTTAGCAGTCATAGCTGCTCTAGCTGACACCAAGAGCTTTGTCATTTCTGCTCAGCATCAGCAGGGTTTTCACTTTCTGTCATAACCACTTAATGCTACACAGAACATGGAGACTGAGAGTCTGATTTCTTCGTTGTCCTCCCTGCTGCAGCTTTTTTTCTCCAGGACCTCATTTTAGAATCACAGCCTGGTTGGGGTTGGAAGGGACCTTAAGATCATGCAGTTGCAACCCCCTGCAGTGGGCAGGGACCCCTTCCACTGGAGCAGCTTGCTCCAAGCCCCTGTGTCCAACCTGGCCTTGAGCACTGCCAGGGATGGGGCAGCCACAGCTTCTCTGGGCACCCTGGGCCAGCGCCTCAGCACCCTCACAGGGAAGAGCTTCTGCCTAAGAGCTCAGCTCAGTCTCCCCTGTTCTGGCAGGTTCAAGCCATTCCCCTTGGCCTGTCCCTACAGGCCCTTGTCCCAAGCCCCTCTCCAGGTTTCCTGCAGCCCCTTTAGGCACTGGAGCTGCTCTCAGGTCTCCCCTTCAGGAGCCTTCTCTTGTCCAGGCTGCCCCAGCCCAGCTCTCTCAGCCTGGCTCCAGAGCAGAGCTGCTCCAGCCTTTGCAGCATGGCCATGGCCTCCTCCGGCCTCGCTCCAACAGCTCCACGTCCCTCTTGTGCTGCTGCCCCAGAGCTGGATCAGGGCTGCAGGGGGGGTCTCAGGAGAGCAGAGTACAGGGGGAGAATCCCCTCCTTCGCTCTGCCGGTCATGCTGTGGGGATGAAACCCAGGGCACGGTTGGTTTCTGGACTGCAAGTGCACGCTGAAGCTGGCTCTTGTTGAGCTTCTCGTCAGCCAGCACCTCCAAGTCCTTCTCCTCAGGGCTGCTCTCAGTCCATTCTCCACTCAGTCTGTATTCATGTTTGGGATTGCTGCGACCCAGGACCCTGCAAGGACCTTGCCCTTGGCCTTGTTGAACTCCGTGAGGTTGACACTGACCGACCTCCCCAGCCTGTAAAGGTCCCTCTGGATGCGCCGGGCTGTGCTGCAGGGCTGGGGGAGCCCCCAGGAGCAGACCCAGGGCTCCCACCAACCTGGTCATTACCCTTGAGAGTTCACCACTGTCTGCTGCAAGACCTGTCCAAGCGCCATCCACCAGGCACAAGGAAGCCACATACAAGAGACGACACTGCCTCTGCTGTTTGGTACTGCCCAGACTATAGACAGTGGTTATAGTTAAGTTTCAGCTTTTACTTACAGCAGGCGCAGTGTTTAGCTTTTCCTTCTCCAATCCCACTATTAGCCTGACACACGTACTGGAATCTTTGACTAAATGCTTCAGCTTTCCAGAACCTGCAGCAAACTTGCACCACCTATCGACACGACAGAGCCATTGGTTTAGGGCCAGAAACCCGGCTCGGCTCAGCAATGCAGTTCAGCAGTGCTCCTTAGCATGGAAACTTAATCCTTGTACTGCCAGCATCTGACATTAAAACATGCCCCAGTAAAGCAGTGTGTTATCTTACCAGCTGTTTAGCAGACACCAGGGTGCATCTGACCTGACAGCATCCTCTGCCCTCCTACATGTCCACCCAGCCCAGTACGGTGGGTGAGCGTGGAGGCCCCGAGGTGGCTAAGGGGAGCTGCTGCCCCTTCATGAGTGACTGCAGAGGAGGTTCTGTGCCTCCTCACCTCTGGCTCAGGCATCGCTGAACTCCTTGTCACAAAAGCCCTGGTGACAGAGAACTTCCTCCGCTTGAAATGAACTTTCTTTCACTTCCCTATGTATTTCAGGGACTCAGAGGCATCTTCTCCAGCACAGTTTATTCTGGCCACATAGGAAGCTCTTAGCTTAAACTTACACTCCACTGGTCCTGTAGCAAGGGAATGCCCATCTCTTGCGCAGGATGAAGACATCTCTGGCACCTCCACGCTGCCGAGCCTTTTCTGCACACTTCACAGCAGGCTCTCAGACAGCATCATCATCAGAAATACCACATTATATAAAGCTTCTCCCAGCATCATCTGTCCTTTGTGTGCACGAGAGAGCTACAGACATGCTGGGAGGCTGTCCCATCTGGTGACATCGGTGGTGACCTTGAATACCAGCTGCAGCTATGAGTGCTGGACACGATGGAGAGCCAGCGCGACACCAAAGGATCCGCTTTCTTCCTCACCTTCGACCACTACTCAGTGCCCTCAGGCCGTGGTCTCTGTGGAGGAGGCATCTCGGTGACACTGAGCACACAGTGGCATGACCAAGACGGGTATCAGCCCAGCCCCACACACGGGCGATGGGAAGCTTTTGCTTTTCCCTGGAGTGGGAAGGGACACGTCAAACACTCTCAGAACAAGCGCTCATAAGGAATATGGGGTTTCTGGCAAGGCTCTTCCCAGCCAATTTAGCTGCTGTTCAGCAAGCCCCATGTTTTGACCACAGAAATAGTGTATTAATTCCACTGTAATGCACTGAGCTTCCTGCTGTGGGTATTGTGGATTCGCTTCATATCGTAACAATTCCCAGTTGCAAGCTTCAGCATTACCAGCACGCATTACACTTCTACTCCTTCAAAGCCATGTGCTTGCTGGGGAAAGCTGGTTTTATTCCCATTTTCTCCATTCTCCCTCACTC
Source organism: Psittacula echo (assembly GCF_963264785.1). Classification (NCBI taxonomy): domain Eukaryota; kingdom Metazoa; phylum Chordata; class Aves; order Psittaciformes; family Psittacidae; genus Psittacula; species Psittacula echo. The sequence goes on from NC_137743.1 coordinate 77,375,328, forward strand.
ATGCTCCACTTTCTATCCGCTATGATTTTTTCCCCAAGAATCAAATCAAGGCAACGGTGTCAGCATTTTCAGACGAGGCACAGATGTCTGAGACCCTCAGGGACTCGTTTTATTTTGCTCATAAAAGAAACACAGGGGAAGGCACTACCACACTCAGGATTTGTACAGCACCTCCCTGTTCCTCGTAATGAATCTGTATCTCAGATATGCACATTAAAGGCACATCTCTTTCAAGTCAGATCAGTTCCGCTGAAGATAAAAAAGCAGAGGCAACAGGCAATACCCACCAGGTGAGAATTTGCCCAGCAACTATAAAATGCCTGGTGCAGAGTGCAAAAACAAGCTGCCACCACTCGAAACCTCCCGCAGTAACAGGGTTTCCCTTCAGCCCCCGACAGGACTCATCCTTCTCTCCCTCCCCTGCGGCATGGGTCTGCTTTGATCTCCTTATCTACAAACCCTTTGCCTCCCAAGTCTTTCCCAACCCCATTAAAAGTACACTGAAACACACACAGCTGATGGAGGCTAAAATTCATGTGGGCGCTGCTGCTGCCACCTCAGCCCATGGGCTTGCAGCAAACTGGACCCAGATGGAAACGTGTGGCTTAGCAGAAAGCTCCGGCCTCAGGTACCACATCTGGAGCCAGCCCAGAAGTGATGGGGAAGGGGAAAGGCTGGATAACTCTTTTATCTGAGCACCGTACCAGAGTCTTCACATCTCTGAATGCTGTAAGACACGCACACACAGCAAACCTCAGAGACAACCAGAGAAGGGCCCCAGGCAAGTTCAGAGGTGGGACATGATGGTTCTGCTTCCAAAATGCTTCAGTGGCTTCAGCTGAGTTGCCTCAAGCTCAGAAGTGCCTTTTTAGGGCATTTTGATGCTTTGCTTTGAAGTGGAGCTTCCTCCCCTAATGGAAATAACATACAAATCCTTACAGGGAAACAGCAGCTGGGGAACTAATACAAAAACACTGATTTGGGGAAATTTGGGAGCTTGGGGTTTCAAAGTTTAGCTTCAGATTTTATTAAGGCATGCAAATGCTTCACACCTGTATCAGTTAGGAGGTAGTTTGCTGGAGAAAGCCAAAAATACAATTCATTCCTACTCAGTGCCATGTCCAGTTACCTCTAATGTCCTTTACTATAACAGAGACTATCTCAGTCTTTATGTTATATTGATGCACCACGTGCAACCAGGATACAAGAGATTCACAATTTGGAAGATACCTTTTCCGGCAGAGGGGCAGAGGGAGAAGCCCACCTTCACAACAGAGCTTGCTCAAATCAATGGATAAATAAAATGCTATTTCAGTCTTACTGGCATGATCTACTACAGTAGGAATCCATCAAATCTTTCAGAGATCCCAAGCAGCTTCTGTTATGTGCTTACACCCAGGGTATATTACTCACACTTGGAGGAGAAATTGGTGGCATCCAGAAGCCAATCTATTTCTTCTTGCAAAGGATTCAGCTTCACACCAGCTTTGATGCTCAGTTTTACATCACACAGCATCTGCCAAATGACAGCAATCTCCATGCACAGGTAAGAATCCCATGCTAAAATACAGCAGTTATTTCTTCAACAGTTCATAACAAACATGTCTTAGCTTCTCAACTTATCTATTAATATTACCCAGGCCGTTACTCTGCATGAGCTGTACAACTGTCAGATTTGAGGTATTTTAATCCATTTTCTTCCAACTCTCTTTTTGATATTTGGAAAAAACCACACTGAAGTCTTTCTTCATATATTATATATCTGTAGTTATTTGGGGCCTACAAGGATGCTGGGGATGGACTCTTCATTAAGGACTGTAGTGATAGGACAAGGGGTAACGGGTTCAAACTGAAACAGGGGAAGTTTAAATTGGATCTAAGGAAGAAATTCTTTACTGTGAGGGTGGTGAGGCACTGGAATGGGTTGCCCAGGGAGGTTGTGAATGCTCCATCCTTGGCAGTGTTCAAGGCCAGGTTGGACAGAGCCTTGGGTGCCATGGTTTAGTGTGGGGTGTCCCTGCCCATGGCAGGTGGGTTGGAACTGGATGATCTTAAGGTCCTTTCCAACCCAAACCATTCTGTGACTCTGTGATTCTATAACTGCAGAATAACCTACTGTAGCCGGAAAACAATTACTATTGTTGCCTGGTTTTGAATTTCCTTGCTCAGGACACTCCCTTGACCGTGATAAAGCAAGCACCAAAGAACCGCAGTGATCCAGAAAGTGCTTGGCAACTCAGATGAGGGCCAGATTCTCATCTTTATTATAATATCATTTCTTTCCAAAAATTATGTATGAGACAAGTGTTTTGATATTCAATAACCTGTTTACAGGAAATGACTTTACACAAAACATCAAATGAGCTGACAGCAAATTGAATTTAAAATATGATTTTTTAAAATGCTCATGAAATTCATACTGCTTTAAATATAAATTAGCCACAGTGCCAGAAGGGATGAATATATTTCACTACTTGACTGCAGCTAATTTAATTGTACAGTTTTACCTATGTTCGCTGTATTCATTGTACTTTCCTATTAAGGGATGAAGGAGCCTTCTTTGCTGCTCTGCTGCCTGCTTATATGCATTTCCTGGGAATGTCAGGAGGTGAAAGGGGCCTTTGGACAGGCACACTGGTGCACCAGTGCCAGACCAAACCTGGCTATCCTGGATCCACAGGATCCCGGAAAGGAAACCAAGAACTGCATGAGATGAGGTGTATCTTTTTGCTTTCCAAGCCAGCTTGTCACGTTGGTACCAAGAATATGAACTGCACTGCTGGACATGTATCCAAATTAATAGTGAAAATACATCTTTATAGCCTCTGATCAATAATCACCCTGTGTTTTCCCTCACTTAAAGCAGTATCGTACGTCCTGGTCAGATTCCAAATCTAATAACTGCATTCTTCCAACATAAATTCTTTCCACAGCTTTAAATAGAGTCAGCATTCTTTATTTTCGGCCCATAAGTACTCTGTGCTTTCAGAGATTTGCTGCCTGCTGCTCTGAAGTGAGGCTGAAGTGAAACATGCACATTATTTTGAAAGGCCTTTCTGCTCCTAAGAAGAAATATGCTCAAATTCAGAATCCTACCACCATTAATAACTTCATACAGGATATAATAATACACATTCAATGGTTCATACTACTCTGATAGTCGCCTTAATAATCACAGTCCCACAGCTGAGCAGGCTTGAATAAAATCACATCCAAAATCTCACCTGAAATCTGAATTCAGCCTCTTACATGAGAAATAACTTTCCCTTTGCTTCCTTACTTGCCATGTGCACAACCGAACGCCTCTGGACTTCCTATTTTTGCAGTGGAAGCAAACCGCGAGGCAGCCAAAATGATGAACCAAAAAGCAATGTAACTGATCTCCACATCTCCCTGAGACAGAGTCCTCAAAGCCCCAGCACCTGCCCAGCCATGTGCTGTCTCCACATCAGCTCTTATTTCACCCCAACTACAACATACTTAAAGACACGGTAAAGTGCCGCAGATGTGCAAAGTTCAAGAGTGCTTCAGCAGAGAGTGACAACAAAAATGAGCCTCTCTGCATAAAATCAGCTCTGTGTGTTTTTGCACCCTCTATCAAATTACAGCATCCCCAAATTATGTTAGGAGAAGCCCTGTCTAAAATGCGAGTTGCTGTATTTCATCAGCTATCAAGAGATGACTCAGGATTATAAATACTGAAATAAAATGAACATCCTGTTCCAGCTTCTTTAACTAAGTTCTCTCCCTCAAATAGCATCAACAAGTGACTCAGTACAATGTCATATCAAACAGTACTTTTGGTACAGCAATGTACTTGGCAAACAGCAACTCTCGCAAATACATCGCTCACATTTTACCGTAGTTGCTAACCAAAAGGTCTTCATTTTATCTTGAGGGGAAAAAAAGGAAAGAATGTATAACAAGAAGATAGCAAGTAAATAATATTGTTCCCATAATAAGTGGGAAAACTATTTGTCTGCATTTGGATGAACCAATAAAGGATGTTTATGACTAAATTCAGCTTCAAGTTGCGACACCGATGTTATGGTGAGAGTGTACCACTGCAAGTTTCTTACATTTAAGAATCCTAGTAACACACCCAAATAGCACTTTTTGCTCCTCAACAGTCAGCCAGGGTTAAGTTTTGCACATTATATTTGGAATAAAACAAAACCCAAAAACAAATCAAAAGAAAACACGACCTACATTGCTACAATATCCAGTTCTTGGTAAATAATTCTGGATGAAAAGACATGCCATTTGGAGAATCCATTCCCATTAAACAAAAATCTCATTTAAAAGAAGCTCCTTCTCACCTGTAGCTAACTCAATAATTAGCTGTAGCTACATTAATTGGTTATAATCCAGAGATTACGTAGGATAATAACATGCTGTAATAAGGAAAAATGATGTTCCGTTTTTGAACATGTGGGTTTGTGGCCATTTCCTTAGAGGGGAGCATGCTTTATAAAACCCACAGATTCAAACAAAAGAGCAATTTTAATTCTTTATTGTGAGAAGTGAATATGAAAACAGTTCTCAGAAGGAAACCAACTTTGCTTTTCTTTTGGCCACCCTCTTTCAATTACCAAGTAGTTACTTTGAAGGTTGGATTTCCATTGAGTAGTGTGAGCCCTGTGCTGCCCAGCCCAGCTAGGGGAGAAGCCATAGCCCTCGGGGAGAGACCGGAGTGCCTTCCCAGGCAGGGCTTTAGTAGCACACAGATTAAGACCTGGGCAGCCAACAATGTATGGCAGATCATGGTCAGAGCCTTCATCTTCTCATCAAGAGTGCAAGCAAGGTGGCAGGGCCATAACTGGATCAGCGGAGAGGAAGGTTTCCTTTCTTACTGCAGACATTAGTTTGTGCTCACCATCTCTGCAGCCCTTAATAACCTTCATTATGAACCACTCCACTGATCACCGTCAGCTGCCCACTTCCCTATCAATTCATCTTCTGCATGTGGGGGTTAGCCTAGTTGTATACACAGAATTCAAGGAACACGCAAACCCCCCCATTATTCAACACCTCATTTCACCCTGACAAGCAAAAGCAACATCTCTACTGCTCTCCCATTTGACCTGCCAGCTTCCTGCTAGATTTTTCAGCATCAGAGTTTCACCACATGAGACAGACTGCACAGCAGTCTCCCTCACAAATTAACCAGGCAGCAGGGCACTGGGTCTCACCGCAAAACCAACATAAAGTTACTAGCAATAAAAGCGAGCACAGATTTCGGGGAGGGTGATACCACGTTTGAAGGTTTTAGTGGATGGGGTTACTTTTGCTACTGTAAATGGTGACCTATTCTATGTGCCAGTAGAAAGCAGAATCCCTCTTTAGCCCTACAGATTCACAACGCTTGTGTTTCTATACCTGAAATCGTGCGGCGGTGCTTCAGGCATTCCCATGGATCAGTACTTGGCCTTTCAACCCTCTCTTCCCAACTTAAGAAACAAAGCTGTGGTCTTCCAAATAGGTTTATAGTAACTTCATATTTAACTTGCATCCCAGCAGGCCAGAACACTTTTGATCATCTTTAATACACTTACATGGTGCAGATGTGAGCATATCAAAGGCAGCATTTGCAGAACGCCTTCTTTAAGTCACATAATGCTTTGTCTCAAAAGAATTATTTGTTCAAACCCTAACAAACTTCACGCTATGGAATTATCCACCTAAACGTGACAAACGTACAGCAAGGGATTTTAAAATGCTTATTCTACAACGATGCCACTAAAGCTGTTTTCTTAAGCAATTGTAGAAAGGCAGATGCATGGAAACAAATTATTTTTATCTTGTAAAGCTAAACATTTTTCTGCTGAAGAGAAAGACATCCTATTTTTAATGTAGATCTCTTTAGAAAAGGACACAGCTGCTGTTCACTCACTTAACCCACTACTGCCGTAGTCTCCAACAGCCTCTTACTGCAAATTCAGCCTCAGCCTTGGGATGTTCAGATTTAGTGTGGGACCCTTGAATGGGAACCCCCATGAAGGGGGCTTCACGCTGCCATGGTGTTTAGTACCTGGGATGCCACTGTCTCACACAAGACTATCACATCAAATGCACAGTCCAACTCTTCAGTCAGTTGGAGGTTTCAAGCTGTCCTGGAGTGGTATTTGGGGTCCTAAATGTTGCTGTCAGCCCAAGGTGCTATTTCTGAGCCCTCACCCCCTGGAGAGCCCAGGAACGGCTCTCTACTCTGCTCGAGAGTCCTGCTTTTAATGAGTTTCTGCAACAGTTCCTTCTGTCACTGCAGAGTAGATAAAGAAAAGGATCAAATTGAGACTCATTACAGCAATAATTAAAAGCTGACCTTCCAGCAGTCAAGCCAGACATCTAGCCTTCTGAAAGAGCCTGTCCTGCAGGTGCAAAGGACAGCTTTGATGCTTCACCCATTTACAGGTGTGCAATTTGCCTCATTTTCTAAATTAGTGCCTCAAAACAAGACCAAAACAACCCCAAACCACTCTCATTTTCCATTTGCAGGACTCAGTGCTTTTTCAGAAAGCATAAAAGCATCTATTTCAGTGGCAGAAGGAAAGCAGATTTCATTTTGCCCTGTACTAATCACTCCTGTCCTTGCATACAGAGACACAAAATAGATGCTAGAGGAGAGGCAAAACTTACCCACTCTAGATTTAATTTCATTATTTTATAGCACAGGTTAGAAAAGATCCTCTGTAAATAGCTTGAGCTAGCCTGGAACTAAAACAAGAGACTGACATCCCCATTTCCCAGCAGAGTCCTGGTCCCCTGGCACAGTGAGGAAGGAGAACAGCAGGAGACCTAACCCACTGCCTCCTCCACCCTAGCCACAAGCTGCTTTTACACCATATGTACCATGTGAACATCTAAGAACCCTCTAAACATCCAGCAGCAGAGCACTACATGGTTTTCTGGATGGCAAACAGCCACCAGCATGAGCCACAAGCCCAGCAGCCACTTCCCTCAAAAACTGATGGAGCAATAGGTATTTCCAAACGCAGCCAGCCAGCCTGGTGTGACAGACTCTGGGTTTGGTATTTGGAAACACAGCAGTCCTGGTTTAAGCAGATATTTTGTTGTTTGTTCAGCTCTTTTGTCCCACATCTTGGTGTCTCATAGGCATAGGCTTCACTAGGCACTTACATGGCAAAGCTGTAAAGAAACCAGCTGGTTAATTTAAGAGAGTGCAGTCCTCACAGCATTCCCTCTGGGAATTTCTTGAAGCACACAAAAACATTTAAGTTGCATCACTTTTTCTACCACATCATTAGTTCTATTCCCAAATCTATATCCTGAGGCAGGAAAAAAGTCTCAGTATCCTTTCTGCATTAGGCTACAAACTTTGCAGGGACAAAAGGAGCTACCACTTTACAAGAAGTAAAGTAACAGCAGGATTACAGTTCCACTTACAATCCAAATTGCTCCTGTTCCTGCCAAGAGTACATTTTGTCACTAAAATAGTTGCAGGCCAGCATTAGCCCAGATCCACCACATGTCAATAGAGAACAACTAACATATACCTATACAGGTTTCAGCTGCAGCCCCTAGTAGGGACAGTGACAGGCAGTGCTGAGCAGCTTGTATAGGGCTGACAAGGGACAAGCTTAGGATGAGGCAAGGTGCAAAGCCAATACAGGGCAGGAAAGACACAGGCAGGGTCCTGGAAGCCCTTGGAAGTGTCAGGCTAACAAACAGCTGAACCGCTGGAGCCACACAAGTTTGGACAAGCCACAAAGCAAGGCTGGGAACAAAGGAAGGCAAATCATCATCTATCAGTCTATTTCAGCTCAAGACACGGGAGCAAGAAGAGTTGTAAGGAAGAAAGGGGGCTACTGCTCTGTGGGACCGATGCATATGTAGACATACAGCTATTTTAGAGATCCCCTTTTAGGAGGAGCAGGTATTTAGGCAAGCTTGAACAGCAAATCCTCCCAAGGCCGTGAAGCCAACCAACAAACCCTTGTCCCCAGAAACTACCCATTATAAGGCTACTCCAACAGTCCTCACTCAGTGCTCTGCACCCCATCTCCCAGTGCAAGGCATGACGGTGACATTCAAAAGCAATCCAGCTCCACACAGGGCCAACCTGCCAGACGTCAGAGATGCACAGCTACCACAGCAAGTCTGCAGAGTATTTACAAAGCAGTTTGCTAAACTTACACAAAGGGAATAATTTGCAACGTAATGGCGTGTTTGCATTTTGAATATCCGATTTCCTGTTCAGCAAATAACCTAAACACTCCCAACCAAATGAAATGTAGACAAGACTTAAAATGTTTGAAGACAAGCACTCATCCAGAAAATTAAGGTCAACACGGAACAGATGGTGCTTCTGAAAAATGTGGCTTCAACATTTATCTTTGTGTAAAATAAAAATCTTTTAAGAACCTCCGGCTGTTTGGCGACAGTCCTACTTGAAATATTGAATCTCGCACTCCACGGATAATAAAGAAGCACTAAAAAATTACTTCAAAATACTAAATCTAAATAAAGTTCTCCCAACTACTGCGCAGTAAGATTTTTGTAGGCATGTAAATACATATCAATAAAAGATAGATTCGAGCGCTTCTGTAACTGCTATAAATATTGCAAGTGCTCTCCCCATTTCCATAAATATGACCCACGACTCCCAAGTGAAAAGCTTTTTCATTTGCAGCAGTCAGGGGAAAAAAAAAATGATCCTTTCTTCTTTATCAAAGCCTTTTGAAAGGCTGAATTTGAAGCCCAGAGCACAGGGAGTTGTGAACAGCTTGTTAGGATGATGCATGAAATGCCTTCTTCCAGCCAAGGTGGATGCGCTCAATGGGATTGCAGGAGAGCCGTTGTTATCCTGGAGGGCAAGCAATGTCACACCTACCTGGGGAGGGAGGGAAACAGGGGCTTCCAATTGGGCAGGCCTGCAAATTACATCGGTAGTACAGAAATGAGCTGGAACAACCAGAAATAGTGAGGCAGACCGGTCAGATGCCCAATGAGTAATAACATGTTAGAGACAAATCAAAAGGGTGATATTAAAGAATTTGAGTGTTGGCATAAGAAGCAGTGCAAGCAATCACATGGCAAGGTGAGCAAGAGGCAGGGGAAGGCTCGGCAGGACAGCAGGCTGCTAGCGAGGATGTCCTCAGGACAGGTAAAAGAGAGGATAGCCAGGGAAAACACAAAGCTGCACAGCAGGGATCCTTCAAGTTCACCTGAAACGAGAACTAAAAACCTAAACCCAAATTACACACATCCTGGGCCAGAATTAACCAGATATTTCTGGAGGAAAACACCTGCAATACCTGAAAATACAGTCGCAGGGAGATGTCCTCCTGTGCATCACTGACAGAGCACCCTGCTGACAGCCAGGCCTCCGACAGGCTGTTACTTCAGATTACAGGGTATACACATCACATGAATCCCTGAAGTTAATTGCCAAGGGGCCACCTGAATGCCTGGAATGATGAAGTAGCCTGTGATAAGAAGTTTGGACATCCAGCTTCAGACATCAAAGCAGCCACAGAAGGAGCTACGGGCTCAAACCACCCATGCATATGCATATAACTACAAGGTAATTACAGATCTACTGCCAGTTTCTGTTTGACAGTCACCAGACATCCAGTAGAACAGCCATTATCAATGCACCGCTTTTTTCCAATGTGGCTCCCAGCCATTTGCATCTACTATAAAAGACCCAGGGTTTTGTAGCTCAAGCCTTCAGCCACAACACTGATGAAGTTGCACAGAAAGCTCCTGCAAACCTACTTTGCTAAAAAAGCTACAGGAAGCTTATTGCAGCAATTCCCCCAAGTTGATGCATCCTCTTACTGGCTTCATGATACTAACTTACTGAACGTTTTGGGTCTCACTTCCTCTAGAAATTACCTCTGCTTCCCTGCTCTAATGGGGAAAATTAGCTCAGCAAGAACATTTAGACTCACTGTCCTCAGCAATGGGCCCTGCCATCAGTAAAGCACAGCCAAAATGAAACTAGATTGCGTGTTCCAGTGAAAGGCTTTCAAGAGTAGCTTCTATACAGGGCTTTCTTGCTTCAAGGCCATCCCAAATCACATCACAGGCAGTTCTGATAAGCAACAGCACAACAGCAGCTCACTGGAGTCTTATAAATAGTAGAGACTAGATCAAGGTCTCTTTCTCTCCTTACCTAGGGCTTTTTGGAACTAAATTAGGCTTTTTCTGTTAAGAGAAGGTTGTGTTGGTTTTGTCAGTCCTACCGCATGGCCAAGCGCTGCTGCTGCACATCACAGAAACATCTATCTGCATCAGGCCTCGACTCGCTATTTCTAAAAGTAAAATAAATCATATTAATTTGTTCCTCCAGCGCTTGGTGCTTAAAGTTATTTCTTGACAACTTCTGTTCTTGGCATTTGAGCATTTTTCATATTCAGCCCAAGTCTGACAGCACTATTGGTTATCCTTCTCTGCCTCACTAATAATTTGGTTGATGGCATGCAGGTGGGTTTCTCTTAATTATAAAACCCATTTGCAAAGTTTGCATTAGGTGATTTGAAAAAATAGAGCACTCCACTCAAAGGTTAAATATAAGTGGGCTGCACAGCTCCATGAAAATATTGCATAATTTAGAGATAAAAATAGCTTTGCTTTATTCAAGCTAGGCTGGATAGGTAGATTTTTATCGCAATCAGCTTAAACCCCATCTCTCCAAGTTGCATGCTCAAGTTGATTACAGAAAATTAAATTTAGTATTAATCAACCTAGGAAGAAGGAAATTACAAAATTAAGCTAATGCATAAATCATGGAAAATAATGGTGCAAACAGCTACAGCAGATCATTTAATGCATCTTCATGCTTGTCCCATGCCAGAATCAACTCCCCCCAGCCTTCCTGACAAGTAGTTGTCCAACCATTATAAAATTCACTCACGACACAGGTACCAGAGCCCCCCCAGCCTTTCTATTACAGACCTTGCGCGAGCATCCTCCAGCTGCCCTGCTTTTGGCTACCTCCAAATCCCTGCCCTGGTAGGAATGCACAGCAGGACGCAGCAGAAGCGCTGGGTCTAACAGATCAGTTGCCAATGGCTGCACTACCCACCCGGCAGGATGTATTTTTTCCCTTTCCTTCAGCAAAAAATAAAAGCAAGCTTCACCTGCTCGAGCAGGTTTTACACTGCTGGAACGCTGTGCCTGGCTGCGTTGCCATGTCCAGAGCCACAGCTTTTCACCCATGCCTTCAGAGGCACCAGTAACCGGCACTAGGTCCCAGGGAAGCAGCAGCCTCTCCTGGTCACACCAGCAGGCTCTCCAGGACTGACAGGTCACTTGCAATTTTTGGGCACAGAACTGCAGCACTTGGCACCTCTGGAAAGAGAGCAAACCCAAATGCCTATACAGCTATAAAGAATCTGGTTTTAGAATACGTATTCTTGAACGCTTCTTGATTTAGGAAGAAAAGTCTACACATTGATTGTGGCTTTTTATGCCACTTTATCTAACACATAGCAGTGAGTCAGGCCTGCAGAGCAGACACCATCCCATTTAAGCTTGTATAGTGAGGAAGCATTTAGCTCTGAAGGCACATCTATAGCACAAGAATTTTCTAAGCTAAATCCTAGGGGTTTACTCCTTCCCTAATCTTGCTAAGAAGGAAACATACAAGTCTGGACAGTCTTTATCAGCTGAGGGTGCAGGAGGGCAGTTCTAGATGAAGCTTTTGTAACTACATTGCTTTCTTCCTCAAAAAAAACCCCAGCCATTGGGAGACATTAAACAGAAACGTTTTTAACTCGTCACTTCCAAACTTTTTTTCTAATCTCTTTCTCTAATCTCTTTGAACTCCCATCTCCTGTAGTTTAATCCAGAGTTTGTTTAGGATTAAGTTTTTCCAGCAAGACACTGTGTATGTTTATGCGCGTTATAAACACACACAAACGTCCAACACTGAATAAATTAAAAATCATAATCCTTATAAAGAGCCGTAACAATTTCCCGTTCTCTGGAATCAAGAATAAAGGAATTAGCAGCATGACTAAGGCTGAAGTCAGAAAGCCCGTCTCTGAACGAATTCCCACAGGGCTTTGCCGAAAGCTTCCATCTCTTTTTTCAGGCAATTACCCCTGTTTTGGTGGTTGTTTGTTTTAATTGAAGCCACGTCCGCATGAGCAGCTCCCCCATTCAGCCGGCTCCAACCTCCCTAATCACACAGATGCAAACAAAGGCACACCAGCACAGCGGCTGCTCAACCAACCAGGCACACAGCCCTCTTGAGGTCTGTCTGTTTCGGTGGACCTAAGCAGCCATCTCCCCCCTCCGCAAAACCGAGCAGGCACTGCGGACACGGAGCAGCACCAGCAGCACCGAAGCACCAGGCAAGCCACTGAGGCAGGCAGAGCCCCCCCTGTGCTATGCAAACGCAGCACGCGGACCATCGCTCTGATAGACGTCGTGAGCCCCTGCAAACAGCCAAGCAAACACTGCAGCTCCCTCGGCAGCCTCAGCCCATCACCGTGCCTCGTACTCCACACAGAGGCACAGAGGGGCTGGGGTCACAGCAGTACCCACCCTGCCCCTATAGGGTGCTGCAGGCCACCCAGCCCAGGGGTTCCCTGGGATCCCTGTGCTTCCCAGCAGCAAGGGCCAGGCTCACCCCACAGCACTGCTCAGCATGGGGAATGCTGGGCTCACACAGTACCACACAGCTCTGCTGCAACCAGTGATGGAGGCTCATCAGACCCAGGACAGGAGTCACAGCCCTGTCACCTTCTTAGCAACATGCACTAGTGCTGGACTGAGGGAAAGCTCCCACCATCAGCCAACTCTAGCTCGAGAGCTAGCGCTAGCAAAAGCTGCAGGGAGAAAGCAAGGCAGCTCCTGGGATCCCCTGTGAAAGAACTGCCAGAGACTGCACGCAGCAGCACAAGTAATTGCTGAGCGCGAGGGTTAAAAATAAACAGCATGTCTGAAATGGAAAGTCTATGGACCTTTGAGAGAAGCAGGGGGCCAACCTGGCAGCTGAGACCACATGGGCCATGAAGCAGCTCAGGAAACTTCCCCCGAAACACTCCAAACCCTACTGGTTTTACTGATTCCTTACAAAGCACTTGGGGAGCTGCTGATGAAAACTGCCTTGTAGAACAGGAAAGGATCCTTTGTTCTGAGGGTACAGACATGAGCTGCAGAGGATGACCACAGCACAGCCGCGTCATTAGCAGAACATTAACATCCAGGAAAAACACAACACCCCAATGGGCTACAGGGGACAGCAGCTTGTCTACTAAATGTTCATGCGTCCACAGACACACATGCGCTAACAGAACACAGATGACATCCCTGCAATGTTGCTAAGGGTATCATCTGTACAGACTGCACTGATGTAGAGGAGAGGTTTCATACCTCTTCAAGCAGCTTTGTACAAGCAGCACTGGCTGCAGACACCCTTACTGGAATTTGTGTGATGCTGAAGAACTACATTATTGGAGTGCACAGGACTGCAACCTGCCAGTCACAAAGCCAAAGCTAATTAAATGAGTTATGGAGGCAAATGATATATCATGCCTTGCTCCAGCACGTGTCAGCTTTTCCAGCACTTTCCCCTTTTCACTGTGGACATGGAAGGCATGACTACCACACTTCCAAGATTAGGGCAGTATTTCACGGTATAGGACTGCTTTTCCACTTTTGGGATCAAGGTGAAAGATCAAGGAACACATGGAAGACTGTGGCAGGCAAACAGGAAATCTTTCCACTGCCATACTGCTACAGTCTGCCATCAGTCCTTTTGCTAGGCTGGTGAGACAAGAGCTGTTGTGGGGTGATGAAAGCTGGGTGCCTTGTGACTCAAGTGTATAGGGGCTACTGAGCTGCACTGAGGCACTGCACAGTTCGTCTGGACATGTGAACACCTTTTAGAGTTGTTTTTACCTTTGGCAATCTACAGTGAAACTACCCTAACTGCAGCCTTCAATACCTTGGGAAGACTTCTCTAATGACCTAACCCACTGGGCACTTATGAACTACCTTATAGTGTCAGAGTAATTCATGACAACTGCTTGTTTACATATTGGAATGTGTGTCTCTGTGAAGCAAGGTGGTATGATCCGAACAGATGTAGGGCAGGCTCCCAGATTCCTCTGCAAGCTGAGAACTATCTTGAGGCTGATACCACTGAGGGCAACGACTTTGTCTTAGGTTCACTGGAAGTTCAGAAGACCTTGAAAAATTACTACGGTTATATTTACTTTAAGTCCATGCGACTTTTCAGGGCACAGATTTCCCCTGCAAAGAAGTAAAAATTTATTAATAGACTGAAATATTTTCACATAGGAAACAGGGAAGCAGGAATGCTACTAACCTTGAGAACATGAAGACCAGCCTCTTGCCTTTTTCCTCCCAACTGCAAATCAATCATCCACTTGGCAGAAAGCTTTTAATGTTATGCCATTTATCAGCAGTAATCATCCCACTTTTTATTCGGAATTTATGAACAAGTATTCTGTTTATTAGCTTAATAAAAGCTCAAATGCATAGACCTACAAACATCAGGCACCTTAGCACACACCAACACAGGACTCCCCCCTATAGCAACCTTCTTTATGCTGTAGAGAAGTCAAGACCACCAGGATTGAGATCCATGGTGGAGATACCCAAGTGAGTATGAAGTGCCCACCATGCCATCACTTGCTACCTTTACAGCTACTACTGGAAAGCACAGCTCTCACACCATACTTGTATCTCGATCCACCTCTGAAACATGTCATACATACTTCACAGGTTTGAAATCCTCTTGGCTTCCTTGTCACAAGCATATCAAATGTCTTAATGCAACACTGCATAAGAGGTTGTCCATGCATCCAGACTACACATGACTTATTTAATAAGCAATCCAAAGTCCCTGAGTTACACATCACCTCCTTACACCATTTCTCCAGAAGTCACTGCGTGCTTTTTCTTTCACCAGCTAACACCGCTCTTCCGTAACAGCACCCATGGGTGATCTCATGAGGCATGCCACCCTCTTGTGTCCAAGAGAAGTTTCACTAGTTCCACCTGAAAGCAGGTATCAGGATAGCACTTTACTAGACCAGAGGCAAACGGCCCTCGGGTGTTTGAGCACACAGTCTCTACTAAACCTCCTTTGTCATTGCTGCTGCTTGCATTTAGAAGAAAGTTCAGTAATTCAGACTAAGCAAGGACCTTCTGCCAATTAGAAGCAATTTTCAACAAGTAATCACAATAGAGTACCAAAAGCACAAGTATCAAATGGAAATAACATGTAAACATATATGACACAGTAGTAGATTCAATTAACATGAACAACAACAGAGACAACTCACAATTCAGAAATAGCCTTTTGTCATGAAGTCTTTATGGCTTGACAGAAAGAAAAGTTAGATTTGTTTTTGAAATGGTTAGTGCAATTTTTTATTTGAGAGGTCAGCTATAAGAATCAAACATATGAATCCAGTATGACACCTCAGCTTCCAAGTTGTTTTTTAACCTGATCTGAAATATGGCACTGGACTTTTATCTAGAGTCAAGGCATTTGTGATTTCAGAATAAAACCACAGCTACTTCCCCCCAGGAGATGGTGGTAGTGGGGTTCTCTAAGAGATTATCTGTATTTCTTATAAAACAGATGAAAGAAAGCCTAGCAGCTTAACAGCATCAGAAGTGCAGCTGAGTGCTTGGCCAGTACCTCTGCAATCCACATATCCATCCATACATAATTCATTTGGAAAAGTGAATGAAGGAAGGAGAAGGCAGCCTCATTGAAGAGATGGGTAATGCAGCATTTGATAACAGTTCTTTCCTGGAAATTCAGACTCCTACAATGTAGCCTTAGGGCTTTACAAAAGGAGTGGCTACAAACAGCATATTCCCCCAATACTGTCTGAATTCAGATCCTACTCTCCTGCTATTTCATGCAAAGCAAGAATGAATTACTAAGCTTCTATGAAAAAATCACTGTCACTTTCCTTGACAATGATGGTGTCAATGGAGAATTTTTAAGTAGCATACACCTCCTTGGAACCAGAAGTCATGCTTCAAAACACTCGCCATGTCTTTAACTTTTAGCTGAGTTACCTATTCTTCGATTCAGGAGACTGGGTGCTGGTGCCACCATTCCTTACACTTATTGCTTTTACAAGCTATATTCATTCCAAGGACACCCAATTCACTAGAGCATCTTTGCTCTTTCCCTTCATTTCTCTTTCAATACAAAGAACTCCCATCAACCCTAATGGAAGTCAACATATGCACACACAGGACATAGACCTTTTAAGGCTATATGGCTGACCAACAGAAACAGAAAAATACATACATGTAACTGAAATTTTCTTCCATTTAGCAAAAGGTACCAAGCTTTAATTGAGACACTTCAAGCTGTTACCCTTACTTTCTTAAATTTGCCTTCTCCTCCTTCCCCCTTAATGAGTGGGGAAGACTTCACTGTGCTTCCCTAAGCAAAATAAGAAATAGATCACATCAAGTTTGCTCCATAGACCAAAAGGTAAAAAAAACCAACAATAAAGGACAAACTGGTTCACAGTTAACTATAAATAAAAGTGCAATAAGTGTTCAAGTAGGGTGTAGAGTTTAAGCAAGCTGTACAACCACATTTGGCATAGTCATCTTTTAAAGGCTCTGCGTGGGTCCCTCCCATTACCAACAGGGAGAAAAGGCTGAACACTATTAGCTGGTGCTGGATTTACAGGTCCTCGTCCATTGCCTCTCCCACTACCTGCGTAAGAGTGGCCGTGATTATATGTAAATGGAAATCCACTTGATTCAGGTCCAGTCTGTAAACCATTTCCTAAAAAGACAGCAAAAAGGTTATCAGGAGTTCCACGGACTGAAATCACTGCTCCCTTACATAAGTTTACCAACAGTGAATGCATGGAGTTTGTGGCAATCAGCAAGCTCCAAGCAGCAGAAGAAAAAGCCCCTCTGGTACTGCAAGAGCTTACCTTTTGCACTCTCCTAAACTACCTCCCCACCATCCCTACCTCCACTCTCAACTGAAGCAAGAAAGGTCAGAGTTGCATGCCAATTCTTTGCCCAAGAGAGACCGGAGTCTCGTGAAACTAGACTGGTACTTTCAGAAGCATGCATTGGCTTGTAGCTAACACACCAAGATGCTCCAGAGAGACAGCAGGGCAGCAGAAGTCAAGGAGAAATCAGCAAAAGAAAAGCAGGCTACACAAAGCTCCTTCCGACATTCCCCACTACCGGGAACATAGAAAGCTGCCTTGTGAAGTCCAGCCACAGAAGCAACTCAGCTAGCACCAAGTTCTCATGAACTTAAGGCTTATAAGCATCACTGCTCATGTTTTGCTGGTAGGAAGAGGGACAGAGCTGAAAAGGCAGAATGATGACAGGAAGCATAGGGAGAGAAGGAACAGACAAAAGGAAATCATTGCATTTAAAAACCACACAAGAAGCAGGAATAAACCACCAGAAGTTTCAGAAGATATGCTCACGTTCAGTAAAAGGGCTGTCCACCACCCAAACTAGGGGCAGCAAGGAAGCATCTACATACTAATTGGGCTGAAAATGAAAGCCTACTCACCTCCCCCTGGCACGGAGGAAAAACTGGCCTGAAAGCACTGCTCCCCTTTGCTCAGGATAATTTATTTTCAAGGGAACAGAAAGAGCTTGTTTTTAATGGCAAGTTATGGAATCAGTCTGCTGTCACCAGCAGGGTTTAGCTATACAGCTTCAGGTACTGAGTCTGGACATGAAGAGTTGTAAGCTGAGAAGGAACCTCAAGTTCTTGAAGCATTTTCTTATTTAAGCTTCAATGCTTAAATAAATCACAAAATAATCCGGCCAGGTCAAATACTGGAATTCAGATTACCACCACTTCTGTTCTGGGGAGCGAAGCTGGCAGGAAAGCTATGGTGACTGGCAAGACTAAAGTATTAAAGTTTAAAAAAACCCCAGAATTTCAAGTACTGCAAAAACACTTTGAAAGCATCAAAACAATTTAGGATCAGTCAAGTCCCCTTACATAATACAGGCACCTTGAACATTCTGATCTCTTCCTCTTCTAGGGAAAAAATGCTGAAACCATTATCCATTAAATGTTCATGCTTATGTGCTTGCAGGTTCAGGCCCCAGTCTAAGAGACTTTTTAGAGCATAGTACACTTTTGCCCCAGAGTGGGGAAACCTTAGCAAGATAAATTTCTTTTTATTAAGTGTTTCTCATCCTTTCACTTCTACAAAATGAAAAAACTTACCCAATGGCCCAAAAGTACATGAACTCATATTACTTGATGCAGAACTATTATTCTGTTCACCCTGTGCCTTCAAAGAAAAGAAAAAGAGAAAAAAAAAGACATGGATCAGAGAAATTTCACATTTTTACAGGAAGGAGATATTTTTCCTGTGTTCTTATAGTGAATCCATATGGAATTTATCTGCTACTAATTATTCGTTCATTTTTATCTATCAAGTCCATTTTTCCAGAAGAGTCACATCTGATCCCAGCCTGGTGTAAAACACTCAGAACAAATAGCGCTTTATGCCAGAAGCCTCAAACAGGTTTAACATACCAGTTTGTTCTGCCCCATGTGTTCCGTGTTGGGCTCGCTGAAGTTTGGCACTTCTGAATATACCATGCAGAACCTGGGGAGAAATTAGGATGATGAGGTAGTTCTAAAGCCTAAGGTTCTCAACTCTGCAACTCAAATGTTAACATCTCCCATCACCTAGAAATAACTAATCCAGATCCCACCAATTCAGCAAGAATTCATAGGTACTAAAAGGCTCTTTGAACCTTTTATAGGCTTGTGGTAAAGCTGCCACATCTTCCTGGTGAGGGTGTTTCAGTCAAACAGAGGCAAGTACACGGTTATCTAGGAGGTAAAATGGCCTAAAGAAAACAAAAGGTGATGAAAGGGCTCCATCCACTTCTCTTCCAGCTGCACAATCTTGGCCAGCACCCACTCACAAGGTCACCTGAGACAGAGTCACCCAGTCTGCTCCCGGATTGTGACTCCATTAGATCTCTAGGGAAAACTTAAATGCTCCCACACACTCCCACATGATGGAGTGCCCCATTAACCTAATAGCACAGAGGAATCCAAAACAGGGAATGAAAGCATCCTTTTCCACCCAAGGGCACTATGAAGGAACAGGCCCACCAACTCATCACATGGAAATTATGGCAGAGGGAAAGAAAGATTTGGATCATTACACAGCCTGGAGTGGTTAAGAAGTGGAGCACTCACCTCCTGCTCGGAGGCACAACCCAGATAAGGACTCACCTCTCCGCAGCCTGCTGGAGAGTACGCCAACCGGCTGATGCTTCTGAAGCAATGGTTTTATACCACAGGAAATCTACAGGTCATCACTTACAAAATCCAGCTGAATATGGGGTATTTCTGAACCACCCAAGAAGAGGTGGCCATCCCAGAGTCCCACTTCCCTGATCACAAGAAGGCCTTCCACAGCTGTTTGTGCAACCACAGTAGCACTCTTCCGGTTAGAAAACTGTTGCTATTTTTTCCTGTTGTTTGTCAAGTGTGTTACTCATGCTTGTTCTTAATCAGGACGAGTCACCACCTCAAGTTTGTGGGCAGTTTAAAGAAGGTTTAATGAAGCTTGCTTCTGTTTAGATATGATTCACTGGAGTTACCTCTCTCTCCCTTCTTTGCACTGCCTGTCTCTCAAGCACGATACACACACACCAAAATAAAGTGGCTAATCAAGCTGAGGCCTAGGTAAGCAATGCAGATTAAGTCCCTTGTCATTTATACACCTCCTCCCTCCAAGTAAAAAACAGACCTGTGCCAGTGATGGAGGCTGATTTTCCTCAACCTACCTAGAGTTCAGAGAGGGTGAGAGCTCATTACCACATGGAAACTTGCACCCCAGTGGCCTGTGCTGTACCTATTCATGACCATGTACTAAGAGCCACCATGTCTCTTACTTACCATGATGCCCTAAGCGGACACAACACCACAAGTATGAACATACAATACTTACTCCCCAATTTTATGCAGCTCCCCTCCTCGTCCTGTATAAAGTGTCAGGCATCCTTTCCACAGAGATGCATACCTGGCCAAAGAAAAGGGAAGCAAAGCAGTCTTAGTGAATGAGAATTACCACTGTTGAAGAAAGTGGAGGCATGCTATCTTCCATGAGTTAGTAAGTATTATATATCAACAGAACTGGATTAAAAAACTTCCGAGGGACTCCAGCTTCACTGAGCTAGATGTTGATGGATCCTCATATTTTACTTCTACCAAAAGGTACTGGAAGCTCAGGTGACTCCTTTGGTAATGCAAGGAAAGCAGCCAATTATGAGATTGGATGCTCCTTCCTTGGCTGAAGTAATCCTTATGACTAGTCCTGCAGAGGAAAGGCATTTTGCCAAAAGCAGTATAGCAGTATCTGTGTTACCACTCAGTGACAACTCTCAGTAAGAGCCAGAAAGAATCATCTTTGTTCACTGTATATATAGATACTGCTACAGAATGAGTATGACAGGAAGTGCTTACTTTTTCAGTATAGGTCCTTACCAGGTATATATGTTGGGGATTTTTAAGGCACAAGTTTGACCATCATGTTCCAAGTGAAGTGCAGAAATGCAATGAAATCATTTTTTGATTGCAGAAACATTCACTTACAAGACAGCATGAGAGCACTCCAGTCTTTATAGTGGCACTTGACTTCAAGCACTGGAATTTAAGTGATACAAAACCTCCTGCATAATTGTTCCTTTCGGTGAGGGGCATCATGTATAGGAAGAAAATAATGAAAATACAGACCAGAAACCCAGGAGCAATGTAAGGGAGTTAGTAGGAACATGGGTGTCTTCTAGCAAAGGAATAGGGAGCCCCAGAAACTGCACTCTCAGGAGTCACAGATAATCTGGACAAGGCACCACTTCCTTATGCTGCAGGTCTATCTCTGGAACATAGATAACCAACCTTCCTCTTGCCCTTTGCTTTATCTGCTGAGACTGGGAGCCATTCAGCTGCACACAGAGCCTCAAAGAGAGGCACCAGGGAGGAGTCAGGCCAGCAGAACAGGACTGCAATGCCAATCCAATGATAACCTTCTCTGTACTTCAGCATGAGCAGTAAAGCATAGTATCTACAGTTACAGTGCCTATCTTGGGAGTTTTCCATCCAGAAGCAGGATTAATGTGCTTCATAAAGCTACCTTTCGCTTTAAAGATTCCCTTTATGCTTGACCTTTACTAACCAGCTAGTTGGACAGTCTTGTGGCAGAGCACAAGGGAAGAGAGCTACCAACTAAACCAAACATACATTTCACAGTATCACAGTATGTTAGAGATCCATTTACTGGGACAAGATTCAGCACATCATGGGACTGATAACCTCCAGCATGAAGTTATTCCACATATGCAAGAATTTGTTTTTGTCTCAGGAAGAGCTGGCTATAAAGCACTAAACTCCAGAACTAACTTCAAATTTAGAAATCTTAACTGCAACAGCTACTTATACATGGGTCTAATCAGCCAACAACAAAAATCAGCCAGTGTCTGCTTTGCAGAGGAATGCATCTATAACTTGAAATTCAGCAGAAAAAAAAAGGCAAGTTTACATGTGGAGTCTAACTAAGCTTTTCTACTTGTAATAGTGTGCATCTTGAAAAGTCAGATTAGCCTACAGAGCTGAAACTTACCTGCCGTTTAATGGCAACATCACACGCTCAGTCCTATTTAAGTATAGGATCGTGTTTGGAGAACCCTACATGGCAGCACAAGGGCATTTTTTGAGCTGCTGCAATTTCACTCACTACATGGTCCTAAGTGAACATGCAATTCATTTAAATGAAGGCATGACTGAGCCACCCACCAGAACAGTGATGTCAGCTCATGAATTTAATTCACACAAGCCAACTTCAGTTTTCAACACGAAGGAGTGCAATGACCCTCCCATTTGCTGCACTGAAACACCAGAGCAGCTACTGCAAGCCAGCCACAGAGCAGAGTACAGTAACACTGCTGAACAGTGTCATTAGTTTGTTTCAACGTCATCTACACACAGGGCTTTGTGCTGGCCCAAGCTCTGGTTTAGTTCCACCCACAGTGCCTCAGCACTTCACGTGCTCTCCACGCAAGCAGGCTTCCCCAGAACCACCTCTGCTGAGGAGTCAGGCTCTCTCTTGTAAAAGGACATTAGCATAGTAGGAAGCAGCTGTAGCTTTGGTGGCAAAGGTTATCCGATTTCATGTCAAAAGCAAAAATTACACTCAGATAAACAACTTAAGAGCAGCTCAGTCAGCAGCTCCACTGAGTAACCTTTTACCTACTTTTTCACAAAAACAAATTAAGAAGACCTTACACATTGCGTAGCTCCACCATCTCCTGGAGTGCTGTAGGCCAAAGGATCAGTGTAATGCATTTCTAAGTGTAACTTAACTGGCATAAAGAACTCAAATTAAAATGAGTTAACACTTTGCTATTGACAACTGAAGCGACATGGCAAAGGATTTTCAAGCTGAATCTAGTATGCTTTCTTACAACATAAGGTTTTGGTTTTGTTTTAGAGATTTTTTTTCAATTAAACCAGCTCTGAAATAAGTTAATTGCACCTCACCAAACTAATAATGTTCTATAATGTAGCCATAGCATGAATGTTTACAGTAAAACTGAAAAGGTTCTCCTCTGCCTGTCATTTCTGTTAAACCCACTGCAATGAAAAGCAACTTTTCTGCATGAGAGACATTAATCATCCCCTTCTTCCATTAAGGAGCTGACTGCTAGAGTAAAGAATTGGCTGTGAAAATAAAAACAAGCTTTTGACCTCCCTACTTCATTTACATACCAGGACTGACTGTTGCATTCACCCCCCACCCCAAAAGAAATATTTTCCCTGACAGCTTTTTCTAAAGCCAAACCAAGTCTCCTATTAAACACCACCTCCTCATTAAAAATACAAGCCCCTCCTAGCCGTCTACCGACTATATGCTCAAGGCAGGCACATTGTGGGGTGGAAAAGGTGGTGGGATCTCAGGGTGCCACCTGGGTAACAGAGAGCCGGGCCAAGGGGGTCCAGCTCTGTCATCCGCACCTCTCAAGAGGCGGCGGAGCTACTCAGAACCCCGCACCTCCGCCTCGGTGACAAAGGACTCCCCGACCCAGCGTGCCCTGGAGCGGAGCGCAGGCAGCGCCCGGCCGGTCTGGGCAGCGGGGCGGCGGGCCCAGCCCCGTACGCACCCTTTGGTCAGGCGGATGATGTCCCCCGGCTGGATGAGGCCGCCGATCTCGTCCCACACGGAGATGGTGATGCTGCCCGTCTTGTCCGCCACTTTGCAGGACCTCACCTCATGCCCGTCCTTCGTCTTGGTGACTCGCCCTGCGGGGAGAACGGCGGATCAGGGGAGCCGGGGGGGGGAGTAGGCACCGCACATAGCACGGCCTGGCCCCGCCAGCCGCCCCCCCCCCGTCCCCCGGGTGACACGCATGGGCGGCCCGGGGGTGGGGCGTGCCGGACGCCACTTACCGATCTCCAGCACAATAAAGATGACATTTAAGTTTTTCAGTCCGGGTTTTATGTCTTTTATGAGGAAATATGTATCGCTCGCCGCGCTCATAATGCGGCCGACACGGGGGGCAGGGCTGACGGGGCGGGCCGAGCCCGCATCCCGCGGGGCAACAGCGGCAGCAGCGCAAAGCCGGGCGGGGGGCACCGGCAACCCTCACAGGGGACAGGGACACGAGCACCGAGGGGCTGCGCGGTAACTGTGCGGGCACGCCTGACCCCCACGCCTCCCAGTCCGGACCAACACCACTACCACAGCCCACCCACAGCCTCCCGCTCCCGCCGGCACTGAGGAGCACATGTGCGCGGCGCTCTTATTTATAGCAACAGGGCGGGACCACCCCAGACGCCGGGTGGGGGGAGGAAGGGGTGACGGTGCCTAATGGAACCGTCCAGGGCACGCGGAGCGCCGGGACTGGGGCGCGAGCTAGAGCCGCACGCTGATTGGGCCGCGCTGCGGCCATCTTGTGTTGGTGGGGAGGGGACGGGGGAGATGCGGTGGTTGCTGAGGCGAGCCGAGGCAGCCGAGCTGGGCAGGGCAGGGGCTGGGGTGAACGTTCCTCGTCAGCAGCTGTGGCTTGGCTCACTCGTTCACTCATTGAGTTTATTGTTTTCAGGGAAACAGCCCAGCGGCGCCCCGAGCGCGGGCAGAGAGGCAGAGAGCTGTGAAGTAGCGCTCTGCCTTCCTCGCCGCGCCATTTTAAGTCCTGGTTGTGACACCGAGAGAGGTCTTGCAGAGATTTCTTGGAGGGCGATTTCTCAACAGTTCCCGACCTCATTCGCTGAAAATAACACATTTAGAAAGAGGATGCGTTTATTGGGGTGTCCGCTAGGGGCGGGTTTGTTTTTATTCCGGAGAAGTGTTATTCGCGTCTCCACCAAGCAGAAATGACGGTTGCAGGGGCTGAAGGGAGGAGCAGAAGTGCTGTGTGGTACTTCAGGGCTTTGCAGGGCTGCACCACAACCTAAGGGTACTGGGACTAAATGTTCAGTGGATGTAGGGAAAGCTCAGGATTATGCAGAAGTTTATTGTGCTGAAAATGTGAGCAAGAGTCCTCTCGAACACTGAAAACACTATCAAAGCACCCTGAACTCTAACAGGAGCCTTCTGGGGAGACAACTTACCTGACCTTGGTTAGAGGCTGGGTCAACCATGAGGGGCAGGCAGCATCTCCAAGGGGAAAGCTGGTAAGATGGTGGACTAAGGACAAGCTCTCCCAGCTTTGTGATGTCCTTGGCCAGAAGGATCTGATGAAATGGCTCCCTGCCGCAGAACAGCCCAAAGACATGCAGATGGATTACAAATTCAGCTCTCCCCCTTAGGAAAGGTAGCAGAGCAGTGCATGTGCACTTTGCTTCTCCTTTCCAGAGCCAGACTTAGCTAGTTGGGCTTTCACCTTCCATTTCCGTAAGCAGAAATCCATAGATGACAGCAGTTGTGAAATTCTTGGCCACGCATTCTGCCACATTGGAGCTTTGGTGCAACGAATGTTGTGCAATGCTTATCTGTAGGCAGTGGAGCAGCACTGCTGGGTACAACTCGGTGCTTGGAATAAAACATGCTGCTTGCAGGAATCTGAAAGGAAAGCGACATGAGCCACAGGAGAATTTGCTTAAAGTCCCAAAGAGCTTAATCCACATCTGTCCTGAATCATTCAGTTGGTGCAGATGGGGGGATGACAGACTCCCTCAGTGGCCTCTCTCTTGAGTGGCTCTGTAAGTTTAAACTGGTAACGCTAAAACCTTCAGAGTGATCAACTGTATGTCAGTGCATGAATGGCTTTAATTTAGTTAATTCAGAAGGAGTTCAAACCAAACTCCAGCAAAAACAGTGTCCCTGGCAAAGGCTGCACAAAAATTGCTGTAGAACTAGCAAAAATCTTCTATACAGATAGGATGTTTCTGCCCTCCTCTCTACCTTTTGTCTGCCCCATCTATTTAGAGCCCTTGAGAAAGAATCATTTTGCACTCTGTGTATTCAACCGCAAGAACAGTAGGACCCTGTCCTGGATCACTCCAGGTGCTACCAAAACCTGACTCTCAGTACCAAAACGTCTGGAACAGGACAGCCAAAGGCTGTATACTGGTCTGCTTCAGGGAGCAAAACCCAATGGAAAACCTCCGCAACGGGTCCCAGCTCTTGCGTTCTGACTTAACAGGAAGAGAGAAAAAAGGGAGAAGGATCATTGAGCAGATCTCATTGGAGATTTAAGGGGAATCCTTCATTTTGTATAGAAAAAATTAATACTTTATGGCAAATGTTGGGTAGAGAGGAAGCCATGAGGGTGGTTAGCTCAAAAGCAGAAAACACTAATGAATGCTTCACCAAAACACAAGTCTAGTCATAAGTCACTGGTAAGATAGTTTCAGGTGGACATCTGTCCAGGAAGACAAGTGTTAGTGTAACACAGGAGCTGAGAGAGGTGTGAAGGACACCAGATGTGGGCTACCGAGCCACCTTGCGGTTCTACTCACTATACTTGCAAATAAGCAGGCAAGCTACCTTTGCGTCAGGGAGCGTGACAACTTCTGTGCAACACATCGTGCCCAGGCTGCCTGGTGTTCACCACACAAGCCAAATTTAGCCTGTCGTGGATGTCTGCAGCAAGGGTTCCACTGATGAAATTAAATCTGTTTCCAAGCTCATTTGCTTGCTGCAGAGCATTTTTCTTCTGTGTGCAGGATGCAGGTGTTTGTAGGCTAAGACTCACGAGAATGTTTCAGTCCAAAGCAAAATCAGGGCTGAGTTTTAAAAGGGTTCTCTGCAGTCGCAGGTCTGGCAGAAGTCCCATGCACCTCAACAGGTCTGGGATTTCACCCTCTGGCTGTAATGCAGTTACTCCAGCAGAGACATCTGTCCAAACTGCCTTTTTTCTGCCAGTTGCTCAGTATTCAGTGCTGCTGGAGTCCCAGAGTAGATCTTCCCAAAAGAAGTCTGCGAGCAAGAGCTGATGTTTAATATTTTATTGTACACAGAGATTAAAAATGTGCAGAGGCCTACAAACACCGCCTTTAACCGAGCCTTACCAGGCCGTTACCGTACATCTGACAAGCTGCTAAATGAAGCTACAGGTCTGGTCAGCTGGTTTTTAACGTGGATGACACTTCAGCTCCCTGATGCCACTTCACAGTGGCAGCCGGTCCGGCGTTATGGAGACCCCAGAAAACAATGGTTTGGTTCCTTCAGCATCTCTTGAGCATCCTGTGTTCAGCCACTGGGGTCAAGATTTGCCTCAAGGAAATATGAATGACACCAGGGGAAGCCACCCAGGCTTGAGGGGAACGTCAGCCAGAGGTCAGATGCCTGAAGCAGGAAGGGCTGCCGGGTGTCTGACTCCAGGATTTCAGGCAGCTTTTTCTACCACCTACCTAGCCGTCAGCTGAGTAAGCTGACTGCGTACCAGGGCATCACACCGTACCCCAAGGGAAAAAACCCAAACTACTAAAAATGAGAGAAAAAGCAACTGCAAAGTAAACATTCTGAATCTGCAGCATTCTTTCCAGAGGAGCCACGTGCGTGTCCTGCAGCACTAACGCAGCCTTTTCATCCTGGGCAACACACGTTATAGCAGATGTTTAGGATGACTTACATGAAGTCCCTGATGTGGGGCAGTTCTAGGCAACTTCCCTGCTCAGCTGTGCGTCTGGGCTTGGACCACAGGAATTTGGATCTAAATTTCTTTCGTACAGATGGAGACATAGGAGTTAGTGTGTCCTCATCTTTTCCATTAGAGATCCAAAGGACAGCGCAGGAGGCATGTCAGGGACATGAGTTGGAAGGAGTGGGAGAGAAGGGCGGCCTTGAGGGAAGATCATGAGGGGAGATGAGGGGTGGCTGTGAGGGGTGATGGGCAGTCATGAGGGGAGATCATAAGGGGAGGGGAGGGCAGCCATGATGGAAAATCATGAGGGGAAAGGAGGGATGGCCATGAGGAGTGAAGGGTGGTCATGAGGGGAGAGGAGGTGTGGCCGTGAGGGGAAGTTGTAAGGGGAGAGGAGGGACGGCCATGAGGGCAGATTGTGAAGGGAGAGGAGGGACGGCCATGAGGGCAGATTGTGAAGGGAGAGGAGGGGTGGCCATGAGGGGGGATTATGAGGGAAAAGGATGGGCAGCCATGAGAGGTGAGGAGCCATTGTAAGGGGAGATCGTGAGGGGAAAAGAGAGGCAGCCATGAGGGAAGATGATGAAGGGAGAGTAGAGGCATCCATGGGGGGTGAGAGGTGGCCATGAGGGGTAGGGTGACAGCTCTACAGTGTGGGCCACTATGGGGGGTGACTGCGAGTGGAGATCTTGAGGGGCAGGCATAAGTGGAGATCAGTTTGCCTTTAGTGACACGGTTTAGCGGTTGGCTTGGCAGTCCTGAGTAATGGTTGGACTTAATGATCTTAAAGGTCTCTTTCAACCTAGTTGATTCTGTGATTCTATGACTATGCACAAGAAGTCTCAAAGATATGTGGCCTTTAAAACTCAACTCACAGCTGCTGGTATTTGGGTCTCTAACAAGTGCTATGGCAGAAAACAGACCTCACAACTTTGCTCCTACATCAGACTGATCTCTACTTAAAAGGTTTAAGAAGTGCAAATGGAGGGATTAGCACTTTCCCACTGTAGCTGTGCCAGAATAACCCCCCTCTGTGATCATGAAGACACCAGTCACAGTTGCCTAAACCAGTTCGGTAACTCCTGTTTACATGGGGAAAATAGATACAAGCTTTACCCCAGCAAAAAAGTGGAGTGATCCCCTGAACTAGCCCCACTGCTGTGGCTGGTTGGCTGATAAGAGAGGCAAATGCTTCAAGTCAGAGTAGGAAGGCAGTTCCAGTGGGGCACAGAGCTGTCTGCAGAGACCTCTGCCTTTCCCCCAAGTGAGCCGAGTCACTAGTTTCACACAGACGTGGCTCAGTGCAGGGCAGTTAGCACTAGTTAATTGTCTAAAGTGGCCCAGAAACCCTTAAAATACCAGCGAGGTGAGCCCTTTCTTACTGGTGTTAGCCAGAGGAGGCAACATCTCAAATGACTTTGCAAGTGCAATCTCCTTTTGCCAGCCCTTGTGGGCTAGCCCTCCAGTTTGTCCCATGACATCCCCATGGCAGCAACATACACCCTTAGAGATGAGGATCTCTTTAATGCTTTCTACCCCAGGAAGGGTTTTGCTTCTCATCTCTTCTCCAGTGCCTGGAGGAGGTATGCAGACATACCACATCACCCGTCTGCAGACTGGCTCCACAGAGGCTAATGGGCTGGAAGTTCAGTGTTGGTCTTGCATCAGCTAATGCTGACCTTCAAAGGAAAAATAGGGGATTTATGTCCAGGAAGGAGGCTTTGAAAATTTAATTTGGTTTGGATTTATTTTTTGCAATGGGGATTTGGGTTTCTTTTCTACATTTTTTTTCCTCCTGTGGCAGTGTCTGCTTTTTTCCTGAAAGCTTGTTGGTAGTCTCAACAATACAGACTTCTACCTTTCTCAGATCTTAATAGGTTAAGGATGGGGAAGTCTCAGTCTTTCCACAGATCGGTACACTAGGCAGAGAAGCCACGTTTTGCCTGCACTGCCACAGCGCTGAATGAAGATGTGATGACCTTCACCCTCCCCGAGGAAGTCACCACCCGTCCTCCCTGACCTGCCGGCAGTGCTCCACGTGTGACTGCTGCATTCCTGTTAGGCAGACGGCATGCCTGCCGTTCTGCAACACCTGGTGGAAAAAGGGGGTGCGGTGCTGGGATGAGTAACTGTGGGAATATTAGCCTTACCCTCTGTGCTGTGCAAACAACACCATGCTGCTGGTGATGTGGCTTTATAGCTGGCAGGCACAGGGCACGGAGCAAGCTGGTATCTGCAGAAGAGCGTGTAGACACAGTCTCAGTTGTTCAGCTCTGTGTTAACAGTGAAAAAACAAATCCTAAGTGGACTAAACAAATCTTATCGTGGCAAAGTGCTTCATAAATTAGTAATTCAGCCTCCGGCAGACTAATAGGAAATCAAGCTGTTCACTTCAGAGTATGACACACTTTTCTTTCTTGCCTTCTCCCTGTGGCACCCAGATAGATTCTGACGTGCAAAGGTTTGTGTCAGTGACTAATGAGTACTTAGCAGTTGCTGCAGATGTCCATAGGCTGCACATTATCACTGCTATTTACAACATCAGGAAAGGACCTAAATATCATCACCTGGGCCGGAAAGGGTCAGCAGATTAAAAAATATCCTTTCAGAACATCAAACCTGGCAATGCAGCACGTTTCAAGTGCCACTGGCAACACAAAGAGGTTTTGTGCTGTAGCTTTTGCAGTTCCAATTTAATCTTCTGACCATATATAGCATCAACATTCCTGTCCAGATGGGATAGCAAAGGAAATTGTTCCTTCTGAAAGCCACCAATGTACACGGTATCAAACAGCCACTCCAAGTGGTACTTTGTTATGAGCACCTCTGGGAAGGTACTGTTTGAAACCACGTTGGAGTTTGGGATATTTGTAGGAACCATTTTACTGCAGTCTGTGTTGTTGCCCGTGTTGTGTTAGGGTACGGGAGGGAATGAAAAAATAGATGAGTGCAGTGAAAGCTTCCTAGAGTTCCCCAGCTCTTGGGTTTAATGAAGGCTGATAGCTCAGGAGCACACATTTCTGGACATTCCCGAGTAATCCAGGCAGGGCAGTTCAGAATAGGACAAGCCACTCTGCAATTTACTTGGAAATAGATGTTGCACTTTGAATTCAGATACAGCTGAAAGGCATACACTCAGGAGAGGGCTGAGCTGCTCTGGCATAACAGCACAAACAGGGACAGAGCCATCCAGCTCCTTGTGATCCTACAGCAACTCCAGGCACAAAAGCTGTGCAACAGGCTCTCCGGTTACCGGCCTTACGTCACCAGCTGCAGACCAGCTGGGTGATCATTCCCTCCTGGCATCTTACCCCTACCAGAAGGTTAACCTTTAGAGGCTTGATTTAGTTCTCCCTGCCTCACTTAGGAGCTGCTCGAAGAAGGCAATGCCAGTGGCATAGTAAAAGGGGACTCTACACAGGCTGTAAAAAACCAGCCCCCGTATCAGATGTCTTAAGTGAATGCAGCTTCACTTGAGGAAAGAGGATTGTGATTCCTTACTGGCACTGCTGGGAAAATGGTTATCCCAAGGTAATGCCTCACTGCTTTTATTTAAAATGCCCTCACTGCTTTTATTTAAAGAGGTTTGCCAGTTGGGTGTTTTTCTGCTACTGTAAGACTTGTACTACCTTGAAATAATTAGTTTCTGTTCTGCTGGGTCTCCTTGACCAGTAAGAGCTTTTAATAATAGTCAAGTGTCAGATACTGTCTTCATGTTGAGGCAAGTAATTCAGTTCCCTTCCTGTTACTTACAGATACATATAAAAGAGAGCTAAAAATTCAGTTCTTCTGTGGACAAATTTCTTCTGGTTTTTTAACCATGAAGACACTGGTACTGCCAGGTATACATCTTCCTGTTGAGGTTATATTTAAAGCATTTCTAAGAGTCTCATCTTTGCTGCAGGGTGGTATTAGATAGTATTTAATATATTTTCTGCAAGAGGGTACTTAATTATTGGAATCAAGCTTTCTTATATTTCCAGAGGACCAAAAATTCCTCCAGGTTGTTCAGTTTGCTGGTGATGCCTTAATTTCATTAAGTTCTCCAGTCAAGTTAGACAGTACTGAAGTCTTAGCAGACAAGAGAATTATTTGGTGTTACAGATATTTCAAGCGTCTTTTGTAATTTATAAAGAAATAGAAGAGTATCAGTCCAACTGTTTTATATAAGTCATCTTTGCCATATTTAGATGTTGACCTGCACCTGATACAATCTGAGGGCTGTGTCTGGCGTCTTGAAATCCACGAGGGAGCTGATCCTTAAAAATTCCACCCAGCCATTGCAGAAAAATACCATTAGCCTCTGCTCCAAAGGCTGAATAGGATGGCAGGAAAAATCTGAGTGACCCTACTTCAAATTTGAAACTTGATCCTCTTTTTCTCTCACATCTCTAGAACTGTAAGAAGCACTATGGAGAAAGTAGTGTCAATGACAACAGTGAAAAAAGTGTGTTAGTAAAGTCACAGCTACCTGAAGATAACTTGTTAAATACTATAGATAATGGCTAACTAGCAGAGCTTTTGCTGGGCAGATGACCATGAGCCTAGAACAGAGTTCTTGAGTGTTGATTTATTTCTATTATGAAGGATTTAGTGTACTCAAAGTCTTTAATCTGTTGAGCTTGTCTGTACCCTGGAGTTCAGTGTGAAAGATTAAAGCCAGTACACATGTATTAGCAAAATTTTGGTTTACCCCTTCTGCAGCAGTCTTTTACCTTCTGTTGGGTTCTCTAATTTTCCCTGTACCAAGGAGGAGTTTTTCCAGTAAGTTACACTACAGGTTTGTTAGACTACCGTTTCATACACTGTTAAAATAGTGTCAGGTAAACTAGAACAAAATCCTGTAAGAACAACCCACTAATCTTGCAGTACAGATGAAATGATAGGATTTTATACCTCTCTATCATCTTCTATCGGGTAGAATCCAGGCATGTTATCAATGGTATATTAATTTAACCCATTGAAATGATTGTAAATTACTGTATATTATATTTGGATAACAGATGAGGGCATACAAAGGAAAGTGGGTACCTTCTCAGTTTGGGACTTGCTAGATTTGGGAGTAAAATCTGTATTTCTCCAGTTGTGTTGCAGTGTCTGCTATTTCTTTCCAAAGGGAGCAAACAGCAAACAAAATGATCTCACCACTGAGGTTAAGTAGGAGCAGTACTTCGTTCTGTGATACAAAGTATTTTCCTGTGTTACCCTCAGCCTGTTTTACAGGCCTGAGTAAAGTCATTCTGCCTCTCCCTCCCACGTGGGCTCACACGCAAACAGTCTGACTGAGAAAGTACTGGGACCTGTGTGTGTCCATGGAAAGTCTTCCATTTTGTCCAGTTTGTTTGCTTCCTATAGGGTCCTTAGGAGGCACATCATCTGCTCGTTGTCACTTAGTTATCCTTCTGTTATGGCTGAGCTTCAGCTGCTGTGATGCAGAATTGGGAGACTTCAACACCTCAGTGACACAGAGGGTTTAGTAACCCCCTAAGTAAATTAGATCCTGATCATTGTCAGATGCCACGTAAAAGAAGAAACGAAGGTTTTCCATATTCAGGCTAATTTTTATCTCATGATAGATACAACAAGAGTTTTAAAAACAAAAAGCCGAGCTTTAACCAGATGTTAATTTCAGAAGCTCGATGGCACCTTTCTAGCTTTGAAAGCCAGCCCTATAATGTAACTATAACGAAATTGCAATATACACATTATATTATGAAAACTCATTACATTTGTCAACCTAGCTACCAGGGTGAGATCACGGCTAGTCCATCAAAACAGAGCTGATCGCCCCTGCCCTTCTGCAATGCACAAGGACCATCGAGCAATACAAAGACCACCTTGCTGAGACTGAAGGGTTTGTTGAGCCTGACAGAAACCCTCTCAGCACAGCCCCTGCCTGCCCTGGCTGCTCACGCACAGAAAACCCTGCTGAATTCCCAGCACCGGGAGCCACTCCTGCAGTTCCCCTCGGCCTTGTCTGAAGCCTGCAGGGCAAGAGAGCTCCCTCCTCTGACAGCCTTTCTGCATGCCTGTAGCGCTATGGCATCGTTTCTCTCCCTGCTGTTTAGTTTTCAAAAATGCATCTCTGCCAACACGACTGGGTTTCTTTTCCAGCCAGGTAAGAAAAAATGGCTTTTCCTACCACAGTGTGCTCACTTCCCTAGAGTTAGGAACCCATGACATTTGCATACATTTGCCTCAATCAGTATTGCTGTATTACTGAACAGGAATATCAGTAAATCCTGAAGAAGATAAAAACCTAACCAACCAACCAAGCAACCACTGTAGTATTAGTGTATTAGCGATTCCAGGTTCTCTGTTAATTTTTTTTCTTCCTCCTCCTCATCCTTTGAATTTGATGGTCACTGCACTGGAGAACACACATCTCAACTTTGCAGCTCCCCTTAATTAGCAGGTAGCAGAGCAACACATAATTAGCCGTAAGCGTTGTCTGTTTTCAGCCAAATGATGCACCAGGGGAGGGTGCAGAGAGCTCACGTGGAGCCTGTGTCATGCAAGCCACCCCACGCTGGCATTACAGCCATGCGGGCTCTTCCTGGGAGAGCTCTCCAGGTACGGGTTACTAGATACCTCAGCAGAGAAGTGCAAGACACATCATTTTCATAGCCACCCTCTGATTTCATGGGATTGATTTGGCACGGAGGTATCACAGACCAGGTTAAAGGCTTTATAAATAGCCCCAGGCTTTCTATCAGCCATCACCGCCTCATCCCACTAGCAAGAGGTATAACAGTGGCTTGAACTCCGTTGTTAAAGGTGCGCCAAGCAACTGAGATCAGCAGTTGTGGCTAGTGTTAAACACTTGCTTTCTTTAATGTCAAGACCTAAGAGTGAGAAATACTCATTTTTACCAAAGCAAGAGTAAAGATATGATGGAACAGTTTCAAATCAGTGGGAATTTAGTCAAACAGCTTCAGTTTGTTAAATGGAATAAAAAAACCCAGTCGGCATTAGCAGATATATACCCAAGTTGCCAGAGTACTTCAGAGGAACTACAGTTAAATTATTTCTGGCTTCCATTCTCATACATGGACCATGTTCCCCCCCATTTAATTTTCCATCCCAATGTACCCCCTCAGCAGCAGCAGGGTCTCGTGTGGTTTCCCAGAACAGGACATGGCACTGAAGATGCTGCTCTGCTGGAAATCTGGGCCATGGAGGAGAATTGAAAACACAGGGCATCCCAGCTGCAGTTCCCATGGGCACTGCCGCTGCTCAGGCAGGGGACTTCTCTGCCTGCCTGACCTGGCAAACACAGCTTCAGTGTTTTAGAGTCATGATCTTTTTTCAGCAAGGAAAGTGACTGTCTTTGTCTCTCCCCTGGGGGAAAATGAGTGTCAAAGTAGCAGAGTTCTCTGTGGGACACTATCTGTTGTTATCAACTCTCCTGCCAGGAGCCTAGACCCACTCAGCCCTGCCCAGAGGAGGTCAGCAGCATGTGAAGGCTGCCCTGCATGCACCCTGCCAGTAGTTGATAGGGACAGGCATCAGCAGAGACTGGGAAAGTGGAGTAACCAAAAAAAAGCCCAAAACACAATCTGACGCTGGATGCCAGAACACCATCAGTGGAGCTTCCCTAGGCTTCCTTATCAAGACTGACAGTTTTGCATGGATGCTGTCAGACTGCACAGCACTGCAGTCCCACCGGGACTGCCTCCCCCAGCACACACCTGAACCAGCACATTAAAATTAATTCTGGTTAATTCTGCTCAGGGAAGTACCACTCATTTGAAGAACCAGTCACTGGACACCAGGTAGTTACTAGGGCAGGTAATTAAACCAATTTTGACATCCAAATGACAGTTCTCTTGCCAAGGTGCAGCAGCTCCTGGCAGACAGCCCTCCCAGCTCTCCTGCATCCCACCGTTGCCATGGCAGCACGGAGGCTATGCACCTTAGTGCTTATGAAGCTCCAAGAAGCATTTCCCATGTGAATCGGGCTGTGCATTCACAGGCACAGAACTGTTAAACCCTCATGGTATGAAAATTAGCAGTGGCCACAATTACACAAAACTTGAAGAGCTGGAAGAGCGCTCATCTTCTCTGTGCGTTGGCTGTCTCTATTTAAGGCTTTATCTCTTCACTTCCAAAGCACCCCAATAAGCAGCGTCTGCCATGTGGGCACACCAGGTAAACAGCCATCCTTTAACTCTGCCTTTGACAAAGGAGCCTTCCTCCCTTTCCATTCCTGTTATAATAATTCTTTTAATATTTACCCCCCATGCAATGTTTATTCTGCAGTCAGAAAGGAAATTCATCTGCTGTGCGTGTGCTAGTGACCTCCTGGAATTGCCAGCAGCAAATGTAAACTCCAGCATGACCTCCTGGGTCTATAAAGTCTGTTGCCCTGGATCCTGCTCTGCTGTTTTATTTCTTAGGATTCCGCAGATGCCGAAAGTAATCTTAGTTTACTTTAAGTAGAGACAGGTCAGAGACACTTCACTGAAGCCAAGAGCCCTACTTGCATGAGTAGGGCCTACTCACAGGAAAAGGATTACTGGTAGAAATAGGGATTAAAAGACTGAAGCCATCAGACCATAAGTCTCTATTTTGCTATGTCAGGTCTTGACTATATAAACCGGTCACTGGAGCTGAAAGACTCCCAGGATGATGTTGCCTGGAGATCACAGCCCCACCTACATTCCCCCAAGTTTAGGCTTGGGGCTTTTGAAGTTTTTGCCATTTTGGAGGACACCCAAGCCTAATTACAGCAGGACTGGGTGCTGGCAGAAGCACGGAAAACATCTTCATTGCCTAATACTGCAAAAGTGGTTTGGTGAAGCTGAGCAGCCAGCCCAGGCTCTGGCTCCCAGCAGAGCGGTGTATTAAGGAGTGAGGCGGTGACTCTTTCTGGGCTGTCACAGCACCCTGTGCCAGGACAGAACATGCTCCAGCTGGCTGGCATGGAGGTCTTTAAAAGCACGAGGGGTACGAGCTTTGACAAGGTCAGTAACAGGTTTAGGGTGACCCAGAGTGTTAATTTGAGACTTTGGCAGCAGAGGGGAAACCCTGCAGAGTTGAGTCATGTCACACAGCTACTACATTGGGCCAATGATGTGGCTACAGCCAGGGATGCTGCCCTGCCTCCTGCGCGTTAGCTGTGGCACAGGGAAGGGCTTTGACCAGACTGTGGCCTGAGAGACCCAAGAGTGTGAGACAAGGTGGGTCTGGTCTCTCTTTCTTTCCAACTAGAAGAATGTCTCTCTTTTGCAATGCATCCACCACCAGTGAACTCAACAGCCTTCTGCGGTGGCTCCAGCTCTGTCACACACTCTATAGTTGTGGACATCACAGCACTGATGTCTTTGCAGGATGGGGGCTAGGTCTGGTTAGGACTTCCTCACATGTTGACTTGATACCAGTTTCTCTCTGACCATCCACAACAAACGCACACCTCCTAGAGAGGATGACCAGCAGCCTGGTAAAAACCACTGTGCTGACAAGAGTAGCAATCTCTGTGGAGTGGGTAGGATCGATGAGGAGAACATTGACACAGGGACAGAGAGCCTTTTCCTAGCAGCCTCCAGTAACAGCAGCATTTCAAACCCCCACGTACATGCAAGCTGATATTTCAGTGCCTTCAGGTTGCTATGGACAACCAGAGATTTCTAAACTGTCTTACAGAGCAGAGCCCTATCACACTATACACAGCAACAACACTTGGCATTTTTATTACCAAGAACTCTGTGTCAGAAGGTGAGAAACATTGTCATCGCTTTACAACTGAAGATACTGAAGTTATCATGACTTTTAGGTAAAACTGATCCCTTAGGTAAACCACACCCATTTAAATGCTCTAGTACCTGAAATTGCCTCCTCAAACATACAGCCCCTTCAGATAACCCACACAGGGCTGAAGCACAGGCAGATTATATGCAAGTCACTGGGGTAAAAAGAACAGGCTCTAGAAAATGATAGGGGGATTACTGGGAAGAAGGGTCCCTGGAGTGAAGTTTCCCCACGTGTATAATCTCCACTGCAGCAAAACTGCACACTTATTTACAGAGCAGCCTGCTGATTGCACACACAGCAGAGCAAACCTGATCTTCACGTGGGGAACTTTCCTTGCAAAGGGACCACCACAGCATGGTTGGAAACTTCAGCTGGTCAAAATGTGTATTCCCCTGGCCACCCCTTCGCTTGGGAAGAGGACCATCCTTGCCAGCTAGGGAAAGGCTAACAGAGCTACGGTTAACATGACTGCATGCACAGTGAGTGGTGTTTCCAGAGGTGTACATAGAGCTGAAGAGAAAGCCAGGGACAGGGTGCGAGCCTGAATGCCCCCTTGTCTGGCCAGCAGGCATCTGCTATGTGCAGTGCATTCTAATCTCACACAGCTTCAGAAAGCTGCATATTTAAAGAACCACACCCACAGGTTCTTTCTTTGGATCTATCTCATTAACATAATGTGGCATTATTAACACTATGCCTCCTGGATGCAGGGAGTACTCTTACCTGTATTCAGACAAGGAAAACAAGGTAGACCAAAATGATGTGACCTACCCAACATCATGCAAGAGGACCGTGGTGGAACTGTGGCAGATGTAGGTCTCTGCAGTCTGCTGACAGCATTGCAGTTTCATCAGGACCAAGACAGCTATGAAATCTAGCAGCATTACTCCCATTTTAAAATGGTGAAAATGCCTGTATAATCTGCAGGGTTACAGAAACTCACCCACTGCAACCTGTTGCCTTCAGCAGAGAAATACACTTCCATTTGCTCTAAAATGAAAGCTATGATACAAAGTGATGCAGGATAGTTAATAAAATTGCGGTCTCCGAACCATTCTTTGGCTTGGCACAGAGAAAATGTCACACAAAAAGGTCTAGGAGTAGATTTTGCTTATCCTTCTCCATCTATACTCAAGGCATGCCCTCCTCCCTTTGAGCAGATCTGCAGCGCACCACCTGATTTATCTTCCCACCAACACAAACACAGGGAGCATACCCCCATGATTAATGGAGTTTTATACCCTAGGAGTTGGTTACATTGCAGCAGACAATGAGAAATTTGATTACCACTAATACGGTGTTGACACAAATGTTAGTGCTGCAGACAAGCAGTATCGTTTTGAATCAAGGATTCCTTTTGTCATTATTTTTGCCTGCTTCTTCCATTTTAATAAGGTACTGCTTTGTGTATTACCCAAGTACTCTCGACTAAAACTGTCTGGGGACAACTTAGTTTTTATGTAACCCTTCATTAAGTAAGGGGAACAGCTTTAACAAAAAAAAAGGTGCCGTGGGTTCATGTACTATTACCATTTAAATAGGACACAATAGCCCAGCCAAAAACTCCTGTGAGCTGATGCGATTACCTCAGTGATGGCTAATCTGCTGCTTTATCAAAGTCAAATACAGCAGGAAGCAGGAACAATGGCATATATTTTCTTGTCTCTGGAGAATTGAACGGATCAAATCACTCAAATCTTGTCAAGATCTGGTCAGAAATTAAGCATTGCAATTGTGTCACTCAGCCAGATCACTGAGGGAGTCTGATCTGCAGGTGAGGATCTTTCCTTTCAAAGGGCCTACCCCAACATGGGCAGGAGGCCCCAGCCACCCCTTGGGAAGAGAGCTATATTTCCCAGCTGGGCAAAGGCATAACAGGGCTATGTGTCTGGTGGGAGCAGTGGCTTGGTGTGGGGCTGAAGGGCTGTGCACTCAAACACCTTTTCTGGTTCTGGATCTCCTTGACCAGGCTGCTGATTTTGGGCTGCAGGACCTGAGGTGGGCCTTACATCTTGCCTCCCTCCCTCCTCTGTCCCTTCCTCTCCATTGCAAATACCTAGGGGCAATGGCTTCAGCTGTTTTCCCTGTCTGCCTTTTAATGAGTGAATCTCTTTTCTGAGGGTACCTCCAGCCTCTCTGGGCTTTTCCAAGCAGTGCACAAACTCCAGGTCTCAAATGACATCCATCTTGGCAGATGGAAATGGATGCATGAAAAAACCCAGTTACCCTCCCTGAGTGATCATTTCCGTTATCTTCAAGAAAGAATTAGCTTAGCTTCTGGCACAAAAATTTCAATAAGGGCTAGAAAAATAGGATAGGAGAAGAAGCAAAGTTTCTGCAGTAGGAAGTAATCTTTTAATGGCATCCATGCAACCTTTAAAATCCTTAAACTCAAGGATGGAGACTACAAGGATATTATACCGAGCCTTGAAGACAATCTCATTTCTATCCAGAAATAAGAGTGAAGGGAGAGAGGAGGAGGAAGGGGAGAGGTGAGCCTTATGGCCAAATGGCAAAGTTCACACATCACTTTGAATTTGTATACCTGTCCATCAGGAAATGAAGGCACAGCCCAGGCAAAAGCAGCACAACAAAACTTACCTGGGAAAAACCTGAAGTGGAAATCAGCAAAACCAAAAAACAACTTTAAGAGCTAAAGAAATAAAATATTCCATACTTTTTATTAGTATATTAAAAGCTGGAAGTCTGCAAAAGCATTTGTCACCACATGGATGGAGCAAAGTATGAGATAGAAAAGTACTGTGAAGCAGCCAAATAATCTCCTGGTCTCTGTCCTACTGCAGGATGTGATAGGGTGGCATCTGTGTCCGACTTGCTCCTTGAAGCAGTGAACCGAGGTACTGTTGGAAGTGGGGTGCGAAAGGAGGATGCACAAGCTCAAACCCATAAATAAAAGGGTAAAAAAAAAGATCACAGGACTGGAGTGCTTTCACTGAAATGATATTTCTTCTGCTGTTACTAGTTTGCTTACTATTATACCTGAAAGTTGGGAGTGCCTTAGCTGAAAATCAAGCATGCCAGTAACAGAAAGCTAAGCTGTTTGAACAAGTGAATGAATTGCTTGTGCTGCAGATATCAACTCCGTTAAAACAAGCATCCTCTTTTCTTCTTCAGACATTGTGACCTCTGACAAACATGTTACACCTTCTGGTCAGCAATTATGTACAATGGCCATTCCTTTCTTCCTCAAGACCTAGGTATCCTCATAACCTGGTGTTATCCGGGATTTATTACTTAGTGGTGACAGAAGATTTAAAAGCTTCATCAAGTGCAGGAACTGAGTCACAAACAAAAATGATTTGATACTACTTTGATACTACTTCAAGCTTGGGAGAGAGTCCATTCTATAAATAAGGAATACAGCCCAACAGACTAGATAGAAAAACAGCTTCTTTTGAGTCTACCCATTTGCCCTCCACCCACAAGTGGAGGTAGCTCTGCTCTTCACCACCTCCTAAGGACATGATTATGTTACAACTCCCACAGCAATAAAAGAAGATGACAAATATCGCTACCCAAATGGTTGGTCATTAGTGCAATCTATTAAACAACCAGAGACATGAGCTACAATTACACCAGTGAATATAAAAGTTGTATGGAAATGCCATCCATTTCACCCTGCAGGCTATGAAACATGTGACAGCTGTGACAAGGAAAAACATTCCCATCACTGGAGATTTTAAAAACCAAGTTAGACAAACACCTGCCTGGTGAAGTAAAGCCAGTCATGCCCTGGGGCAGAGGGGTAGCCTAGATGACTAAAATGTTATCCAAGTCCAATCTGCTACAGTCATGCATGTGCAACACTTCACAACTGCAGTACTGACTGTTCAGAAGTCGTCGTCTGCTGACAGATGAGATCATGGTTACTACAGTAACCACAGTGATTTTTCCAAGGAATAGAGAGAGGGAATTTTTTTTCCTGAAACTATAAGTACACTCAACTCACATGCTTAAATACCTGCCGCTGTCAGACTCTATCAAGTAGCCCTGAAACAAAGATAACAGTCCATGCATGGACAGTCGTGGTACCCCCCAGTACCTACACCTGATGTTGCAGGGCTGCTACTGAGTTTAGCACAGCTCTCCCAACAGCATTAAAAACCAAACACAAACCCTCCAAAACCCAACCACAAATATTCTCCCTCCAGATGCAGTGCTCAGTTCTTAAAAATTCCAAATTAAAACCTAAGTAGCTGAAATAGTTACGGAGAGGGAGAACAGTAATAGCCACGAGAATTTAGGGTTCTCATTGGTAGGCCAGGAACAAGCTTGGTGTGAGACTGGAAATTGCTGTGCACCCTGTAAACGAGAAGCATGGACTGCCCTCTACAGTATATCGTTAGACTGCGCTTAGTTGTTCTGAAGTCACTAGCACTATTTTACAATTCCAAGTTGTGCATTTAATTTATCCTCACACCCATACCGTTGTATCCAAGTGTGAAAGCTTGATCTGCCACATTTGTCTTTCTTTCCTTCAGACGTTTCTCCATTGCTTTATGTTTACTTTTCCTAACAGACAAATAAAGGTCATTCTTCCTTTGTTAATCTACTAAAAACCCCTCATGCTGCTGACAGGAATATTCTGTAGTGCTTCTACTCCTCCAGTCATTATATTCAGGGAGTCATTACTTGGGAAAACTTCTTTTGAATCATCAGACTTGGCCTGAAAATGAACTGATGGAGCCTTCATTCAGCCCAGATGGAGCAAGATGAACATTAAATACTCACCAGTAAAAGAAAAGGCTTTCTAAACCAGCCCTCACGTATCATTGGGACTTAACACCTCCCATCCCAGTACTGATCAATTGCAGAGATCAGCCTAAGTATATTTCTAATGCCGTGTAAATCTGATGTTTTGAATTAATTTATCAATACTTTGCCATATGCCTTGTATCCCATTTTCATTGCCATATGTAAAACTTGGGGTTTTCCCCAAGTCTGTTTCTCTGTATTGGGCACTTTTAACAGGATCACAAACTCTTTTTCCCCAGTACACAGTTTTCCATCCTGTTATATTTCTGTGTCTGCTTGACTTTCTTTGCCAGAGAAAATAACAGCCTTTGGGAGCAGATGTTTCTTATATTTTCTTCATGCCTAAAATAATTGTAGCTACTTATTAAGAACCTCACTGACAGTGTGATACAATAACCTTTGAGATTTACTTATCTTTCAGTGAGCTTTAAAAGAAAGCTACTGCCTCTTTTCCAACTTTGCACTGTATAGCCCATCATCAAATGCAGGCCTGTGCTCTGATATTTGTAACATATTACAACAAGAAATTGGTCTTTGAATTACATTTATTCTACCCTTATCTAGTTGATTTACTGGTTCCTCAAACATTTGCTTCCTTATACTATCTTAATTGAAGATTCCTCCTGCCTATATTTTCTTTCACTGCTATTCAACACTTTCCTGACAGCACTTTCATGCTGTCTTTCCCATTTTCTGTGTACAGCACCATACCTGTTTTTCAACATCACTTTAAAAAAGTCCAATTGAAAGATTTCAAGGGCATTAAAGCCAATAGGATTAAGTAGGGGATGCATTTATTCTTTCCCCCAAGGAAGTTCTGCCTTCTGAAGGCACAAGCAAAACATTTAAAGGAGGTACAAGCATCCTTAAGGAACCTCCTTGAGGGCTGTTGCCCTTGTCTTCTGTATGCCTAGTATTTTTCTGATAACTTGGCATGCAAGGCAAAGGACCTATTAGTTGCTGGTTGGTTTGTTGCCTGGCAACATGGCCAAAACCTTACTATTTTCTGGTCTGATCCTGCTGTTCTAGCTTGGAATAACTCAATCAAAATCCACATTTCACTGGTATAATGGAGATCAGCATCTGGCCCCACAACCTGCATTCAAGAAGTTTACCCTTCCTGTGGTATCAAGAAAATGCTTGAGCTTCCCTCTGTATGGGCTATCATGGACATACTAACTGATGATGCTGTTGGATAGCCCTCAATGCATAGAGTCCTTCACTCTATGCATTGCTAATGAGAGATGAATAGTAGATATTGTAGTGAATTTATTCCTGTGGCCAGCAAGGTGAGCTGATCCTGGCATTGCTCCACATCTGCCAGCACTCTCCAAATCAGCTTTGGAGGGCACCTGTACTTATTTAGAAGAGGCTGCTGACATGGAAGCTCTTGGCTGGGTGCTGAGGCTCCTGCAGAGATCAGCTTGGAAAGAGGGAAGTTGTGAATGGTAACAACAGTTTGGAATAAAACAAAAAAGTAACAGGTTCTTGCAGAAAAATGCCAAACAGAAAAGGCAATTCTTAAATGTATTAGTTAATATACGTCATGGGGCTGGTAAAACTCAACAGCAAGGATTGAGAACTTCACTTTATGCTCTCTCCTGCCCCATACCAACCTCTTGGATAAAGTGGTATTTAGCAGCAAGGGTTTAATCAAATTAATTCTGAACATTTCTGTGATTGTTTTAACTCCTGAATCATAGAATGAATCATAGAATGGTTTCGATTGGAAGGCATCTTAAAGATCATCTATTTCCACCCCCTTGCCATGGGAGGGGACACCTTCCACTAGACCAGGTTGCTCAAAGCCCCGTCCAACCTGGCTTCTTGGTTTTCATATGTTTGAGCTTCACTTGTTTATCCTTACAAGAGAAAATGTGAAACAGAGCACTCAATTACCTCCTCACAATATCGCAGAGCGTGGCATGGCACATGATGTAACTCTTTATTACCTTTTAAAGTTTCCCAGGGCTACTAACACGCTTGTAGCCCAATTTTGAAGCCTTAAAAAACCCCAAACAAACCAAAACTCAAAAAATATCCAGTTAGAAGTGAGTTTGGCCCTTGAAAGCAAAAGTATGTTTCAGGTTTTCCTTTCCTTTCTTTCCGGCTGTGTGCTGAAACAGAGCTATATCTTGTCTTTTTTGTTTTTAATTAGATCCAAAGAAGGCAACTAACAATGGCCACAAACAGGAAAGCTTTGCTTGAAGTTGCTAATAATATTCTATTACCTTATCTTTAAATTATTTTTCATGGTTTATAGATGTTTATAATTATGAAGCCCCAGCTTCATTTTATCTAGTACAGCAACAGAATCAAAGTCATCCTGCTCTAAACTCTCTATTGCAAATCCTCTTCTTAAAGCCCTTGTTCAATGTCCTCCCCCATTTTCATTTTCTTTGCTGCTGCTTATTATACTAAAGCCTGACATCTGAAAATTGAACTGCAGTGTTAACCATTTTTTTCAACACAGACCATACCTATTCTTTCTGGATGTTGATGCTGTAAGGATATTTTAGAACACCAAGCTGCCTGCAGTGAAATGCCTTGCATTCCCATTG
Source organism: Psittacula echo (assembly GCF_963264785.1). Lineage (NCBI taxonomy): Eukaryota > Metazoa > Chordata > Aves > Psittaciformes > Psittacidae > Psittacula > Psittacula echo. The sequence goes on from NC_137743.1 coordinate 77,419,496, forward strand.
TGTTACTGTAAATACCATTATTATGAAGAAATGATTGACTTTGCTTGACGCACTTTTCAAATAGTCTGCAGAGACGTCTGTGGTGCCAGTGTCATTCCCGTGCTTTAATTACAATTTTAATCATCCATGATCTTTCATTTGTTTGTGCTATAAGCTAATGATTTTTTTCTATCACAAAGCACTGGAATGATGTCTTAGTATTAATCATTTTTATTATTAAGTAGATTTGCACTTCAGTCCTGCTCACTCGCTCTGATAGATCCTCAGTTTCCAAAACGGCTCCTAAAACCCCATGAAACATCCAATTTCTTCTGCCTCTCCCCTCTGCGTGTAACCAGGACATTTGATGGCTTGTTTAGATTTGGATTGCATCAGCAGAGTCACACCACAGAGTTAGTACTGGTAGATACCTACAGGGCAGTGGAACAATTCAGTACACCCTGCAGCCTTGGTCCCACAGCTCTTGGGGACCTCTCAAACCCTTTTCCTTGCCCTGAGGTCAATAATTTACATCAGATATCCTCTCATCTTGCAGCAAACTATATCCTTGTCTCTCAGGTCTTCCAATTCCCACAAGAGGGGAGATATGAGAATGAGGAACCCAATCTCCTGTGATATGTCCCTGTGTTTAACACTACTCCTATACTATCTTTGACAAGCAGACACAGGAGAACTTGCTCTGCTCTGCCACCTGGACACTCTGTAGCCATATAAACATGGCACCAGTCCTGAGACAATAACTCCAGATGAGTGGCAGATCATACTGGTTTGGGGCACACTAATAGCAATGCACCTCTTTCATCATACAGTGAGCTCACCTGAGGTTGCAGCAGGGCACACAAGGCTTGATTGCAAAGGAGCAATGTGTTGCTCAGTTTCTGAGGTCAGTTCAACCCCGCCAAAAGCTCTGCCAGGAGCTAAATGTACTCTTATCCTGAAACCTGGCACAGCAGGTGGCATTCCCAGAGGATCCCAGGTGATTGCCTTGCCTTATAGCAGGTAGGGGAGCATAAATCATTAATCAAGCTTATCCTAATATAAGGTTATAAGTTTATTTCTAATTCCTAGGCATGCAAGGAGAAACACTGCAGCCTGTTAGCAGCTACTTTCTGTGAAGCAGAAGACCCTGTGGCAGCACACTGTATATATTTATAAACCAATGAACTAGGGAATGTCAAAAATAACAGAAAACACTGGTTCTGTAGGATATGCTATATTAGTTTCTCAGAGGGAGATTCACTGAGATGTTTTGACAGAAACTGTCTTTCCTTGAATATAAACACCAGGATGCAATCAACAGATCCCCCGCTAATGCTGACTTATGGGAGCAGGTAGTCAGCTGAAGTTCACTGCAAAGGCATGCTAAAGGAATCCGCCGCAGTTCTAGCCTGACATCTGTGGGCTAAATGTTCAAAGGGCCTGTATACATGTGCCAGCACACAAACAGGTGTGTGTTCACCTGTGATTTTGACGTCTCATTCAGGTGGATTAAAAATCAGCCTGACAAGAAAATGCCTCAAGTCTGAATACAGAAAATCTGGCAAAGGACTCAAAACTTGCACTGCTCCGCGCAGCCTGCTGCTCCACACAGCTTTAAGTCTAGCAGGGACATAAAGGACTCAAAAGCCCTCTACTAGATCTCCCCTCTGCTGCAGCAGACAACACGGCAGGCTGCAGCTAGGCAAGAGAAAGCATGTAGGAAGCCACTACTGATTTTAGGAAACGATACCAGGGCTGCAGAACCTGACCCACATAGTCTGCTTGGCCTCCTCCAAGAAGTACCAGCTCACCTGGCCGGGTTCATCCCAGAAGTCAGAAGAAAACATATTTCCACCCAATGTCCTTAACCAGTGTTCTTTGGAAGCCTGCGCACACCAGAGAGTCTGCAGGTTGGTTCTAGAAGCATGGAAAGAAATATGACTTAGAAACAAAGAAAGGCTTGCTCAAGCTGTGATGCTGGATTCATCTTTCAAAACCCCCTTGTTGTCAGGTGTTTGGGTATCAGTTGTTACTTCATGTCCGCGCCTGGAAACGCAGCAAAATTGTGTTGCTTCCGTAATTGCAACGAGGAGGCATCAGACATGCTCCGAGGTCATTTGGCATTATGCTTTTCTACTTGTATCTACACTGTGGGTTTGCGTTTCGCACCCGCATGTGCGGGTTCTCTATGCTCCAGCGGGTGCAGGGCCGGGCTTGGCGCGCCTGCCCTCTCCTGGCAGCCTGAGGATGCAGAGGGAAGCATCCTGCCCATCGGGAGCCGCTGTCATGCAGAGGCGGTGACCCAAATCCCATTCACACAAAGGTTTTCACCGACTGCAGTATGTGCCAGAGTTTCCCCATGATGGATTAATCTTCCTATGTGAATTTGCCAAAATACTACACTTTCAAATGTATCTAATATAAGAGGAATATTACAGCAACTGTAAAGCACAAAAAGGGGGAATAGGAAGAAGGGGAGAGCAGCCTCTGAGAAAAATGAACTATAATTTTTCTTCCCATCAAGCTTTTTTAGTCAGTAGCTCTTGTATTTCACATCCAACAGCAAACAGAGTAGCCATTCCCAGATACAGATATAAATACACCAAAGCAAATATCCTCACCAGAGACAACTCCACTCACCAGATAGCTACAAGAAAAGCATGGCTTTAGGCTGAAACGGGAGATTTAGATTAGACATTAGGAAAAAATTCTTTCCTGTGAGGGTGTTGAGGTGCTAGCCCAGGTTGCCTAGAAAGAGAAGCTGTGGCTGCCCCATACCTCGCAGTGTTCAAGGCCAGGCTGGATGAGGTTTGGAGCAAGCTGGTCTAGTGGAAGGTTTCCCTGCCCATGGCTTTAAGGTCCCTTCCAAACCATTCTATGACCAAACAAGGGCTAAACACACTGAGCATGTCTTAATCTGTCTGGCATCAGAACATATAGAACATGCACCAAAGGAACCTGAGAAAAGCAGCAGCTGCAGGGGGGATTAAGGCCTTGGTGCCACCAAAACTTGGGGTGAGATCGTGGCAGTCCTCAGGGGCTAGAAGCTGGTCAGGCTTCCTGGTCTCTGCCCTCCTCTGCCGTCCAGAGAGGCCAAGCTGTCTCACTTTACACTGCAATGGAAACTCAACCCTTTGCTGAAAATAAGGCTGTTCTTCAGCATTCCTTCCTAGTGATAGTAAAGCTGAATCAGATGTGACTTACAGGGATGATTACCAGCTTCCTAACAGCCCTGCCACTCCTTTTAAAGGCCACCCAGAACAATCATCTCCTCTTTTTTTGCCTCAGTGGAAGAGTAATTAGCACCTAAACCATCAACCCATATGCTGAATGCTATGGCTGTGAGGGCTGCGCGTTCATCAACTCCCATTTCACAGTTCCTATCCAGAAAGATGAAATCATTCTTACTACATGGTCACATTCACGTATTATTCTCAATTCATTCGACTTCACTTGGTTATTAGCAGAGAACAGCCTGTGCTTCTCAACTGATATTAGGGCCATAGTGGAAAGATCTGACTTAGAGCCACCACTGTGTCTGTCTTTTACATCGCACCCTTTGTTTTCTGCAGAGATTGTGTTTTCATGTTAAATACTGTCTTCTTTTTAATGTTGCTCAGCCTGATTTAGCTCTGTGTAAGATGGTTACTGCCTTAAAAATATAATTTTATAAAAAGCAGTAGCAGCCAGTACTTAGAAGCAATACCTCAGCTTCACTTTTCTCCTCAGTGAGACATAAATTAAAAGCCCACGCAGGCATAGGTAAAAGGCTGACATCACTTCCTCAGTGGGGAGAGGAGGAAGTGCTCACCTGGACCCAGCACAGTGCACAGAGTTTTGTGGGGATGGAGCAGAGCACTGCACATGTACCCTGGCCTGATGCATTTTGCCCGCACCAGCCCAACAGCATTGTCGCCTTCTCCCTATCTGGTGGCTGCCAGCTGAGGAGACGATGATGAGAAGCTCCTACTGCTGAAGCCACTTAGTGCTGTCCTGGGTGAGAGGCACCACAGGACCTCATTTACCATCTCTCTGCAGGGGTCTAGCACAGGGCTACAGGCAGGCAGGTATGTCTGGAGCCACCGCTGCCATTTCCACAGCCCACCTCTGTTCTTAGCCCCCCACCTCAGTGAGTAGATTGGACTCAAGTCCGTGAGCCCTGTCTTTCATGCAAGACTCTTCACAGCCTTGAGAAACAAGAAACCGATAAAAAGTACTACGCTTTAGAACTTCAGTAGGGTTCAGCTGGCTGAAGACAAGCTTCAGAGCCTGCTCCAAAGCCTGTGAAGCTGGTGGTAATGCAAAGACTCCCCTTGACTTCAGAGGGATGAAGTCCCAAGGGATGAGCAAGTTGATAGCTGACCTGCTTGCCTCACAGAGCAGGCGGAGAAAGCAAGCTGTAGCACAAATCTCTTTGATGCATCAAGTTACAAGCAAGTCCCCTGAGGCTGCAGATGCTACAGAACAGACAAGATCTGGGTCTCCCAGGGTTTTTGTTGTTTTGCTTTTGTTGAAAGCTGCTGTTAGGGGGAGACTGCTGATCTGATTTTGCCCAAGTGATTGTGCTTCAGAGTTACTTTAGTTAACAAATTACAAATTCACACAAAATCTTGGCATTTAAGAGCATCCCCTTGCTAATATATGTCCATTCCCTTTCCTCTATCTCCAGCCACTCCGTTGCTGTCATAGCCTTCTTGCCAGACTCCTTCCTTAGACTTTGGGCTCTCAAACACACACCATCTTTTGTTGTTCCCCCTCTGAATACCAGGATATGACGGACAAAGCATAGCACCAATATGAATATCAAATTATCAGCAAACAGGAGCAAATCCCTTTATCGCTGGGAAAACCCAGGGATAAAGCAACACAATGTGTTTCTTTCCCCACCTTCCCAGGCTTTAACAGCATTATTTTGCACTCCTCAGCTGAGCAACCAGGGCCCTGAGCACGCTGGTGATCAGTACTGTGCTGAGGGCAGAAAACAGTGAAGCGCATCACACACCATCAAGGCACTGAGGCTGGGCAAGCCAAGCACTTTTATCATCCAGATTCTAACAGTCATTGAAGTGAAGGGGTTTTCCTTCACTGCTGGGGTGGGCTAAGGTGGAACACCCAGCCTGTTTTGCTGAGCTGGCTGTGGTAACCTGCTGCCTTATGGTTGTCCCTTCATGCCCTAACACCTTGTTCTGCACAAGTGCTGGGCTGTGCCTCTAAAATACACGTAGCAGAGCTAAGAAACATGGTGTAAATTAACCCATTTCTAAAAAGACCCAGCCCACCTCTTATTTCTAAAAAAAGAAAAACAAAACCAACCACACACAACCCCCACCCATTCATAGACTATTATTCATGGCAGCCTAACATCTGTTACTTTTTAAGTAGGAGTTTGAAGAAGGTTGTCAGTCCACAGTTACCCTTTATTAAAATTCCATAGGTCAATATGGGAATAACTACTCTTTATTGAATAGATAAATTATACATAGCAACAAAAATTCATCAAAAATGAAAAATCAGGGTGGGGTTTTTTTTCCCCTCAGCTCTCACAATATCTTTTAGCACACTGTCTAATACACAGTATGTGTGGTTTCCATTATAGAAAAAATGGTTTGTTGACTGTGACAGGCTGTAATTAGACTGTAATATAAAGCAGGGCCAGTGTAACGCTCTGTGTTCATAGTCTGCATCACAATGGGATCTCCGTTGCCTGTTCCTTGTGCCTGCCCTAATAACCGTCACTAACAAGAGCAGGTAAAAGCTTTTTTCTTTGCACACGTTATACAAAGTCAGTCTACAGGTTCCTCAATAAGAAAGTGATATTATACGAGCCATACGAAACATGAATGGACCTAAGAAAAGAGCTTCTCTCTGACACTGTATGTGATCAGTGAATTCCAAAGCATCACAGATAACCCAATGTGGATGTCAGACCTATGTATAAATCAAATTAGTTTTGAAGATGCTCCATCTTCAAAATGCTTTCAGTATTTTCAGCAAATAGGTAGAACATATATTTTCCAGGGCTTGGAATTAAACACAGTTCCATGAGACTGTAAGTTAGTTCAACATTCAACAATGCAAGTTCATTTTTATTTTACCCAAACAGCCTTCTACTTCAGCGCTGGACTGGCTCCAAATACCTCGAAGTGTTGAAGGCATAACCAGCTGCCCTATCTGAGGAAGGTCAGGATGCTTCTAGGTGTTGGAGGTCGCAAGTGACTGCTACCAAAGTACCTAAGAACAGAGTAGTAGAGCAGGTTCGGGAGGGGAGTGAGTCAGAGATACTGTATTCAAATAGAAAGAAGGACACTGTTGGATCACAGGAGAGCATATAAGAGAAAAATCCAAAGATTAGTAGACTCATGAAAGATCTTGACATTGAAAAGAAGTGTGACCTTGGTCATGCAGGAACTCAAAGAGAGAAGAAGTTACAACGTCACACTGGAGAAAGCTCAACTTAGTTGTATATTCACTGGTTTGGAGGGAGATTTTGTGCATACTAGGATGCAAGAGGGAAAGAGGCTGCAGCAGCCAACACAGGAGATGTTGAAAGAGACCTTTAGGTGGAAGGAGAGAAAACAAACACAAGCACAATAGGCATTATCTGGTGGGGCTTTTCTGATCTCTTCTTTAGAACTGGTGAGAAAGCTGGCAAGGAAAGGACTCTGGGCTTCTTGCAGTGGCTATGCTAGTGAATAGCCCCTGGTGAAAGAGAGCCATGTGTCACCAGGGTGAGAGCTCTTGGAAGGTCATTTCCCATCTCTGCCTTTCTGTGCTTTCCTCTGTGAGCAGCTCTCATTCAGATACTGCGATAAAGCACATTTCTAATTTGCATTTTCCAAAACAGGCTGATAGTTTGTTTGCTTTCTTAAAATTCTTTCCTATGACCTTGGCTGGAGAAAGCCCACAAATTACTTCTGTTACTTGACTTGACTGCTCATAGGAAGCAGAGAGGAACATTTCAGCAGTTCTCAGCCCATGCACGTCAGTGGCAGCTGCCTGGTGTCTCCCAGGTTTCAGCTCCAAGAACTCAGCCTTCCAAGCAAGCCAGTTTGATGCGAAAACCCACAGTATAGATAGGAAGTGGAACATCATGTGTCTAATTATTGTTCCTCTGCTGCCCTAACAATTAAAAGCAATACTAAGCGGTCTGTGGGCTGTCACCCTTCCTGCCCTCACTGTGTGTGTTCTGAAGGGTTGATTTCACACTCAGGGGGGCACAGGGCACATGAAAAAACAAAGACCCCTATATTTTTTCCAAGGCTGTGACTGCTTGCAATAGCCCTTACAGCGGTTTGTTACAGCCTGTGTCACTGAAAGTGCTGCCAAACATTCGAAAGAGATGAGCAAAGATCTGAAAGATGTGCAGAAAATAAAGCTAATCACCAGGGCTGGGATTTTCCAAGGGGAATAAGTGGGATAACCTTTCTGAAGACTGGACCTAAATAGCATGGATATTGCTGTCTTGCTGTGACCAAATTAGCTATTCCGTGATTTAGAATGGGTCTGACAATGCCATATGTGATCTGAAATAGCCTCATACAATGCAAGATCTTTCATTCACTTCCATTAAGAAGGTTTTCTGCCTTACGCAGCCTAACCGCAGGCAAGGCGCAATGCTAATGAGAGAGGGTCTTAGCGAAGGGCTGAGTGTTCAAGCACAGACATCAAACATGAAAAAGCAAAACTGGGTATCACGGACATAGTGCTTCATAAGAAGATGTACTGGATGTATTTTCTGTTGAAAAACCTGCCCTCTTTGTTCAGGGAAATCTAAGTGGTTTCATTTCTCTGCAACGACTTCCTTCTTCTAGCACAAGGAAACTGCGGGATTTTAGGCAAGAGAACATTAACCCCAGAGAGAGGCCGCCTCTGAAGTACACCTACGTACACCAGTCACTCATGGCTGCCTCAGAAATGTCGTCGGTTTGCTGCTTGACCTATTTCTGGTTTGAGCAAAGGAGAAGAAAAACAACCCACCATTGATTTTGCAAGTAGTTGCCCTGCAGAACAAACCAGACCAAACCCAGTGTTTGTTTTGCTTCCTGAGGATCTGTCAAAGAGGTCACTGGAGGAGCTGCGGAGATTTAGAATAGGAGATAAAGAGAACTTGTTTTCAGTTCAATAGGTTGATACTTCTTAAAGCTACCCACCAGCTCTAGATTTTCCCTTCCTACAAGGATTTGGTAGGAAAATAAATCCTATAAAGGCCAAAACCTGTGAATTATGAAGTGGCTTTGATTCCCCAAGGGAGGGGCTTAGAGCAGGTTCTTAAAGGCTGATGATAAATGATAACCCTCCACACAGGCTCCCACTGTGACACATGGCCAGCAGTGCTCTCTTACTCTTCTTACAGCCCCTTCCCCTGCCTTTGCTGCTGCCTCAGCTCAGCTAGCTTTCATTTCTGCTGCTACATGGGGATGAGCTGTCCCTCAGCCCATCCTGCCACAGCCAGGATGTCCTCCCGTGGAAAGCTGCTCTTAGCTAACTAGTTACAGAGATTCTGCTCCCAAGCCCCCGGATAGACAACTGAAATCTGCAGCAGCAATGTTTTTGCCTGGCTGGAGGCTCCGTGGAGGTAGAAATGGTGGGCTGGAATCACGTGGGTCCATCTCATCTCTGCAGAGCCCCTGTGCCGCACCAACACTGGATGCAGGACTCCAGAGAGACACTGGCACAAATGGGCTCGGGCAGGCAGAGGGGAGCAGGCATCATTTCTGGCAGGCTCCACTCAAAGGCTCTAGCTTTTAATACTTGGTTTTGTGAAGGGCAGAGGCAGAAAAGCAAAGGCTGGCTGTAAGATGTAGCTTTCCAGACAGGTGCAGCACTGCTGGGGATTGCATTTACATCAGGTCTAAGTCATTAGGCTTAGCAAATGGAAACATTTCTGGTCTTGTGCATTAACCAAGCATCATGGCACTGGCTGCAGTCACCTTAGAAGAAAGAAAACAAGTGACATCTGCCCACGCAGAGCACAGTATAATGGGAAGCGGGAGGCAACACCATGACAACACCCAGCAGATACTTCTTTTTTTTTTCCAGGAGAAGATAAATGTAAGAGCAAGAAGAGGGGTCTTTACAGTGCTGTTCCATCCCTGACAGCAGCTACCTCATAGAGACTAGGAGAGCACGTAGCAAAACTGCCCCAGAATATTTTATCCGAGGATTTGAGGAACTGAAGCCTCCCTCTGAGATGTATGGCAGAGTGCTGGAAGTGCCAGTGTGCCCACACAAGTCCTGTGTTAGGAGGCATGTAAGTAAAATGCCCTTTGAGACTGATCTGAGGTCGTTTGACCACCAGTGGCATGAAATACAGGACATATCTGACAGGTCCCCTTTGGCCGTGTTGGCTTTGAGTGCTGAGGAGTTCAAAAGTGCAAAACATTTTGTTTTCTGAGACAGACTAGAGAAAATGCTATATTCCAGCATCAACATTAGCGATGTTGATCTGTTCAGGTAATAACCATGCAGTTAAGTCAGTGATTAATTTTGAATTAGATCTACACCTCATGAAAAACTGACTATCACATACCAAAAAACAAGTGTCACTTGAATATTAGAACACAAAAAGCAAAGGCATGCAAGCCCACTTCAATACACACGTTGCCGGTGTGCAATGGATCCATCACCTGTGGCTCACCCTGTTGGTCCCATCCCAGCAGCTGGTCCTAAAGGTGTGCAGTGCTGCTCTGCCACCGATCTGACCACATCTTTCAGGAAGCTCTTAGTCACTGGTGCTGTCTACTTACTCACTTGCTCTCAGGGGCTTTCACAGCCGATGTCAGACCAACTTCTCATGTAGATATGTCACACGGGAAAGGAATCTAACTGTATCAGCGGTCTAATTGTGTCATTGCTGGTGTGCAATGTATGTGGGAAGCCACTCGAGGAATGGGTCAATAACCAGGATCGGAAGTGTCTCTGGACTGCTGTTGCCATATGTCCCTTGTGAACCAACCCACCCATCTTGGCACTCGGCTGCATATACTGGGTGCAAACTGGATGAAAGGCACTGGGGAGACACAAGGGTTATTTTGACAGAGGTTTATTTTAGGCCTCACTGCTTCCTTTTGCTGCCACCATTTCTAGTTTGGTCCACCAAAAATGGACTGTTGAAGAAAATAAACATACCACAGCAAGGCAGGATATGGATCTGGGAAGACACAGGGGCAAGCAGGTTATGCACTTGATTACAGTGGAATGGAGACATTAGAGAGAGTGATGAGAAAAAAGGAAACAGCCTCAAGCTGTGCCAGGGGAGGTTTAAACTGGAAATTAGGAGCAATTTCTTCACCAAGAGGGTGGCCAAGCATCAGAACACGCTTCCCAGTGCAGTCCATGGACGTGTTCAGAGCTCATATAGATGAGGCCCTTAGCAACATGGTTTAGTGGTGGACTTGGCAGTGCTGGGGAATGGTTGGACTTGATGATTTTAAAGGTCTTTTCCAACCTAGATGATCCTATAAGGCCCTGGAAATATCCCTGCGCACTAGCCTGCTCCTCCAAGAACACAAGTCAATATTTGCAGAAAATTCACCTGCTCTACATACACCACAAACACATCATGCTGGTCCTTTTCATGGCCCTTTTCCACCACTTTCCCAAATACCCTTCTGCTTATTGTAGGGTGCAGTCTGAGGCTTATGAGCTATGTGGCTGGTGAGGCATTTGAAGCCTGATCCTCTCTTGGATCTTCATGCCACAGTGACCAGCATGACTAGGCTACCACAGGGTGATCCAAATCTCAGCCTGGATGGAGTCACAAGGGTCATTAAGACTGCTGCCTCCAGATCACTTTGGGGCCTGGACACGCATGCCAGGCTCAGCCCCATACCATGAAGATCACATACCCATGTAGGATAACCACAGTCATGACCTATGTGTGGCCCAGACATACGAGTTGTGCACAGGGTAACAATTCACTTCACACTTACTTGTGTGAAATGAAATTCAGGGGTGCCTGGGGCCCCTTCATGACACAGGTGTAGGTCACCCCACATACTACCCCTTCCCAGTCCTAGGCTCTTCTCACCACCACCCCCATTCCCATGCCCTTGTGCTTCCTACAACCTCTTCAGTCAACCAAGTCTTTACACAGTGACTAAGACAACCAGTTTCTTAAACTGTGCCAGGGTTGTTGCTAGTGTTCCCAGGTAGAGAAGAAAGACCCTAGAGACTCTTTCATGCTTGCATCCTATAGCAAAAGCCTATCTGGGAAGTGATGAGAAAGTTTTTATCAGTTGTTTCCGTGACTGCGGATATGGCCTTCCCAGCACTGTGGTTGCTCTTTCTCTAGAGCTCACAAAGGCTCTAAGGCTATTTTTTCCCTTGGGAATGAAAACTAAATCACTCCAATCAGCTGCTTGTCTTGAGGTGCAACAGAACAAACTACAGTGGAAATGTTATCACTGGTAATAGATTTAGCCTGGAGGACTGTGCGCTCATTTAAATGTTAACATTTAAAAGAGCTTCCTGTGGCATCACGTAAATACAAGGTATGGCCAACACAAGCAGATACAAACTGAGCGAGGTTACGTTACTTGAAGTTATTTATTTCTGCATTTGACAGGTACTGATGAAGCCCTGCCTCATTGCTGCTCCATGCCCCCTGTGCATTCAGGACACTGGAGTGACTCTGAGGGAAGGAAGAGCTTGCAGGAGACATTACCATCTGAATGATTACACTGATGCCTCTCGCTGTCACACCTACCTGCCATCCACATACCTGTGAGGAATAAAACGTTCACTATCTTGACAAACTGATTCACGCTGCTGCTGGTATTATAGCAGTCCCTAAGAGCCCAGAGGTGCCATCATTGCACCCCTGCTGTCATGTCACAGCAACTAAGTACCACGCAGCCACTTGCTCACTTCCTCCACTCCACAGTGGGATAAGGAGGAGAATCGGAAGAGGTAAAACCCATGGATTGAGATAAGAACAGTTTAATAATTGAAATAAAGTGAAATATAATACGAAGGGTGCATGTGTGTGTGTAAGACAGGAATAAAACCCCAGGAAGACAAGTGATGCACTATACAATTGCTCGTTACGCATTGACTGATGCCCAGCCCAACCAGAGCAGTGATTGCCAGCTCCCAGCCAGCTTCCCCAGTTTATATACTTGGCATGATGTGCTGTGGTATGGAATACCCCTTTGGCTAGTTTGGGTCAGGTGGCTCCTTCCCAGCTTCCCATGCCCCTCATGGCAGAGCATGAGAGACTGGAAAGTCCTTGCTCAGGGTAAGTGCTACTGAGCAACAACTAAACCATCGGTGTGTTATCAGCAGTGTTCTCCAAGTGAATCCAAACCACAGCACTGCACCAGCTACTAGGAAGAAAATTAACTCTATCCCAGCTGAGACCAAGACACCTGCTTACCATGCTAACATTACAATCCTGCTGATGGAGGCTTGATGGGACAGCAAAATGGGTTGAACCCCTTACCTTTTCAAACACAAACTAAAAACTATTGTCTCAAAGCTGTGAATTTGAAGGGGGAACCCGCAAATATTTTCTGTCAGCCTCCCCAAATAAACTTTAAATACACCTGCTCAGCTGCATACGTAAAGCAATGGGGGTGTATGTGTGACGATGTGCAAGAGGCTTTTGCCATTCAAACTTCAAATCTTGCTCCTGAGGTGGAGCGCCAGTATACCAGAGGCTCTGAATGCTGTGGCAGAGGCTGGCTGCCCAGAGCCAGTGTTGCAGGAGGAGATCCTGCTCCCACTCACCCCAGTCCCTGTGCCTGGAACCACTGCCTGCAGAGCAGGCCATCGGCTGGGCTTTGCTGACCATATGGCCTTAAGGCTCGCAGGCTAGACAAAACTGAACAGATCTAAGCCATGTCCCTAGCAGAAGGTACCGTTCCTCCAGATGCCAAGGCCTTGCCCTGTAAGAATATTGCAGCTTCTCAAATAATAGGTTTTTCCTCCTCTTCCCTTGTCCACAGAAATGATACTTTCCAAAAGTACAGACACGTTCCTGAAATACTTAGCTTTAATCCTACCTGGTACAAACCAGCTCAGGCCACGCAGTTGAATCTTGCTGAACTTACAAGCTGAGAGCCAGATCCAGTGAGTAGCAATCAAACAACTTGCCCCCTCAACCATAGCCACTAAATAGCAAAACGAAAGCAGCTGATGCCTTTATACAGACTGAGGACAAGCAAGAACCAAGGAAACAAAGACAACACAGGAAATGCTGCTTCCCACCTCGTGGGAGCTTAGAAAGCAAAGTAGGGACTTGGAGAGGCCAAGAGTTGTCTTTGAAAGGTGAAAGGCTTCAGCACAAAAAGCAAGGTGTGCTCAGAAATACAGGGGTTTCTTCCCCCTCTCAGAGTAACAAAAGGGCACCTGATCAAGGAAAACAGGAGATCTAGTCTAACTTTTCCAACAGCACCTCACTGGATAAGTGTTCTTCACTTATGATTTCTTTGCCCATGCTCTGTCTTCCCAACTCATTGTGCTGCCTGGTACAGCTGGGTGACATTGTCCTGGTTCAGCAGTAGCAGTCATTTTTTCTCCTTCTTAGTAGCTGCTGCAGCACTGTGTTTTTGACTTTCGGCCTGGGAACAGAGCTGATAACACTGATGCTTGGTCTGACCAAGGACTTTGTGAGTCTCATGCTCTGCCAGGGAGGAGGGGAAGCCGGGAGGAAGCAGGGACAGGACACCTGACCCAAACTAGCCAAAGAGGTATTCCATACCACAGCACGTCATGCCCGGGGATGTAACTGAGAGTTACCTGGAAGGGCTGGATCACTGCTGGGTGGGGGCGAGGTATCGGTTGGCGGGTGGTGAGGTGTTGTATTCTCTTCCTTGTTATTTCCTTTATCATTATTATTATTGGTGGTAGCAGCAGTGATTTGTGTTATACCTTAGTTATTAAACTGTTCTTACCTCAACCCATGGGAGTTGCATTCTTTTGATTCTCCTCCCTGTCCCTCCAGGAGCTGGGGGAAGAAAGGGTGAGGGGAGGAAGTAGTCTGCATGGTTCTAATTTACGGCCTGGGCTTAAACCAGGACAGACATCCAAGGGCTGCTGCCCTGTAACAGCACCATTATGTTCAGGGAGATAATGACACAAGAGGAGGGAGGGGGAGAAGCAGCAACACGGAAGACTGACTGTTAGAGCCCAGAACAAGTTTTCAGGCCTGGCATCTAGGAAAACTCTATTTCTGATGTGAAGTAAACTAGATCTAGAGAAACGAAAGATATGTAAGCCCTCATCATCAGACTTAAGAGGCTGGCTTTTAAGAGAAACCAGCATTTAGGGTCATGTGCCATGTGGCAGATGAGCCTGTCTTTTTCAACTGAATCCTTACCACAGGTGGGCTTTTTTTAAACAATTCAGGTAAAACCCAAAACAAAACAATCAAAACACTACACCAACCCCTGTATAAAACAACTAAACCAAACCCCAGACCCCCACATCCAATCTTGTATGCGTACATGAAGAAAAAAACATCACTAATATCAAAAAGCTTGTCATTTGTATCTTCCTTAAAACAAAGGTTCTTTCCTAATCCTACAAGCATAAGAAATCAGGGAAATGATAGGTCTGTATTACAACAAAACTTTCTGTTAGTTAGTTTGCTTATTTTTCAGAGTCAGAGTGGCTATTGAAACACAGGCAAAGAGTTTGGTCTTAGCTATCCAATATTCAGAGCGTGAACAGCAGCAGTAGGGCATCAGGAGCCGTATTAGCTGTGATAGGGTTACTGCGCCATAGGATCATCCCAAATATTTGCTGGAAGTTGCATTTTTATTCATTTCTTTTTAACATTTAACAAAAGACTGTGGTGCAAAAGCTAGAGGAGAAAGCAGTCACACTCCCCTCCTCTCCAGGCTGTTCCCACAGCCAGCAGGGAATTGCCATGTCCTTATTTAATGCTTCACTCATTCTTCACACCCCTTTGCAGGAGCCAGGGCTTTCAGACAGGTCTACCAGCAGGCGCACTGGGACTCAGGCACTCTGTGAAGGAATACAAACACCAGCTAATTAAATCTATTGTTAAAACAATTTGTTTCTTGCTGGGGCCGAGTCATCTGAAAGTGTTTAAACGAGGCAGGTTTCATTTCTGAGCGCAGACTGTCATCTGCACTCAGGAGCACCCCAACCCTCACTTCTGTGGTTTTACATTTAAAGTACACATCAGCAGCAGAGAAATAATAATTAAATAAAAATCCAAGTCCAAAACTCTGAGCTCTCCCTTTGAAAGGCAGCGTTTGGTGGGAAAATCCGTGATTTAGCTAGGCAGCATGGACGCCTAGAATAAACAGTGGCAAGCAAGGATATCTGCAGCACATAAATCATAAAGGTTTATTTCCAAGGAACACCTGCCCCCAAGAGGGCACTGTGATATTATATATACTTCATTGCTTGTGAGCAACCACTGTCCAATGGGGCATAGGCATGCCCACCCCTCCATCCCAGCCCTGGCTGGCACGCCTGGTCTCCACGCTCTGTGGTGACTGATGGTAAATCAAGGGGAACGGCTGGTTTCTGCTTTCAATGGTTTTATTTCCCTTTTAGGGAAACACAAGCAGGAAAGCAACAAAAAGCTCAGTTTTCTGGAAAGCAAAGCAACAGAGTCATCGTGTTCTACTTTTGTAAGCAGATCCATATTCACTGCCACCCAAACCGCCTGTCCTTTTGTCTCTGCGTGTGATGTGCCTCAGCTTGCTTTGGCAGTTTTCCTCTCAGGGTCATGGCTAGTTTCTTGCTTGGTTTCTCAGCAGTTTCTTCAGATCCCACAAAAGCCTGTCCAGTTAGATGCTGGATGGAGCACACAGATGGAGTCTGTTCAGCAAAACAGGCCTTCAAACCCTGTCAGCTGCCTCCAGCCTTGTTCCCAAAGTGCCTTCCTCCTTCCCTCTTTGATATGTGCATACCCACACCAGCTGTCTGGTCCAAGAGTATCTCCTTCTGCCACTTAGAATTTGTCTTTGCTATCTTCCAAATCTCAGCCTAAGCTTTCTCATTGGTCTTGACAGCTTTGGAGCTTTTTGGTTCTCGTGTCTAGCCTGTTCTCTCCTTTAATTCCCACTGTGCCAGGATCTAATACAGGACTGCCTCTTCCAAGGCCAACCAGACTTGAGGGGAGAAGCCATCTCAATGATTCGCTGGGCACCTTCAGGAAGTGTTTTAGCACATGACTCTAAGAGCAACTCATTAAATCAGCCTCTGACAACATCCATGCTATTTAAAGGCATTTAAACATCTGCTCCGTAGCTGTACCACTTTGCCATCAGCTTACCAAATGTGTATAACATAGGCTGTCATATCCTAATTACAGGCCAAGTTCTGCAGCCCTTAATCGGCCACAAATTAATTACAATAGGTGCTAGACAACTGAATCTCTTTCTGAATACATAATGCTTTGCAATGAGGTTCTCCATAGGCAGGTAACTAAATCAGTGTAAGGAAGAAATTTAAGTATTGTTCATTTGGAACAGTTAACCACAGAGCACTTACCTGATTTTCTAACTTAACATGTTTGGATTTGATGGACATAACTTGATGTGTTAAGAAAAGCTTTTAACTTCCCAACTTTTATCTTGTCCCTCATCACCACCCGATTCCATTTCCATTAACCCGAGAGGCACTTGCTGCAGCTTTTGAAACTCTGCCTTGTTTAAAGCCCCACTTGAAGCCCTCTCCCTCCTGTTTGACAGCCAACCATGACAAAACACCAGCTGGCTCTGCCTAAGGACATAAGTAGCAGGCACACAGATACAGTAAGCAAGTCAACAGCTGTGGCAGTGTCCTGGGTTCAGCAGTAGCAGTCATTTTTTCTCCTTCTTAGTAGCTGGTGCAGTGCTGTGGT
Source organism: Psittacula echo (assembly GCF_963264785.1). Lineage (NCBI taxonomy): Eukaryota > Metazoa > Chordata > Aves > Psittaciformes > Psittacidae > Psittacula > Psittacula echo. Next base: position 77,436,300 of record NC_137743.1, read on the forward strand.
TTTGACTTTCGGCCTGGGGACAGTGCTGATAAAGCCGATGTTTTCAGTTGCTGTTCAGAATGTTTACCCTGACCAAGGACTTTGCGAGTCTCGTGCTCTGCCAGGGAGGAGGGGAAACCAGGAGGAAGCAGAGACAGGACACCTGACCCAAACTAACCAAAGAGGTATTCCATACCACAGCACGTCATGCCGGGGGATGTAACTGGGAGTTACCTGGAAGGGCAGGCTCTGCTCAGTTGGACTCGTTTTTGGCAGGTGGTATCGTATTCTCTTCCCTTGTTATTTCTCTTATCATCATTATTATTGGTGGTAGCAGCAGTGATTTGTGTTATACCTTAGTTACTGGACTGTTCTTATCTCAACCCGTGGGAGTTACATTCTTTGGATTCTCCTCCCCATCCCTCCAGGAGCAGGGGGGAAGAAAAGGGGGGGGAGTGAGCAAGCGAGACTGCGTGGCTGACAGAGTTTAAACCACGACAGGCAGGCATTTAATCTTTCATCTGTGAAGAGATTCATTGATGCTGAAGCAACATGGAAAGCAGAGAAACGTTCCCTGGTCTCAGGAGATGTGCAGCATGGAGCCCTATTTCATACCCACACCTTTCTTACCGGCTACCCAGTGCCAAGGGGGTATCTCAGCAGGTTTGCTAGGCTCTTTCCCTAGCCTCAAGGAGGGGCAGGAAGAGCAAGCTTAGATACTTCTCTCAACCTGTCAGCACTGCACAGCCCTTCCTCCTTTTGGCTTGTGAGGACCATCCTGGTGAGTGCACAGGAATCAGGCACTGGAAGACCAAGACAATTGTCTGCAGCACAGGCCAAGGTACAAAAAGCTTCCCAGCTTTCCGAAGGGAGGTGGTGGGAAGGAGCCATCTGCACAAAAAACAGGGAGATCAACACCTCTGGCCGGGAAAAGGTGCAGTGGGCTCCTGAGGCTGAGATCCCCCCTCGGCTCCCAGCTCTCCCCAGGCCATGCCTCCCCCTGCTCAGTGGGTGTTCCAGCACCAAAAAGGAAAGCTTGCTTCCCTACACAGCTCTGACAAGCCAGGCATGACTTTCCATTTACCACAAGACTTCACTCTTCTTCCCCCCTTTCCAAAGGGGTTTTGGTGCAAAGCCTCTCAGTAGCAAACCTACCAGGGAAGTCCTCCTGCTCCTCAAGCAACCAGCCTGCCAAAGCCTGTTTAGCCTCTTTGGTGTCCTACTCCACTCTAGTTTATTGCCTTCAGGTTTGAGATTCTTGGCAGGTGTAGCCCAGCAATGCCAGCTGCAAAATCATGTTTGCAGACCAGCCCATTAGCCCTTTCCATCCTTCATCTTCTTTGGCACCTACCGAGGCAGTCACGACCTGCTCCAAGAGGTGGTGGTATGGCCTGTTGCCATATATCCCTTCCCTCTGATGGCTTACAAGCCCATTTTATGTCCCTCACACAGTTTAAATGCATTAAATTACATGAAGAGATATTTCTGGCACACAAGGCATAACAGGCTTCTTTATGGTGTCTGTACAACTTTGGTTAATCAAGTGGAGGTTTCTTTATGGTGTCTGAGTAACCTTGGTTAATCAAATGGACATCCACAGAGTTTTTCCTTTGTTATTCATCTCATCCTGCTGAACTTCTAGGAGACCTCTTACTAGTCCCACAGCCAGTTTCACTGGCTTATTCTGTCTGAACAAGAGACTAAGGGCAAGATTTGATGACAGGCAGCTGCTTCTGAACACCAGGAATGTGAGGTCCTAGATCTCCTTATCTGCCAAAGGGATGAAAAACCCAACATAGACAGAGTATTTTAAGCAAACGCCAATCCTTACAACATGAGAAGAAAGAGAGCAGCAGCAGCACATTACCGAGCACAGCTTTCTGACTACCTGTGACTTTGGCTTTCTCCATTGCCAAAGCTGCTGTTTCTGCCAGTAAGGAACCACGAGACCATGGCCAAATTTAGGCTGCAGTTGTATGCACGCATGCAGAGCTTTCATCAGACATTCAGGGACAAAGCTTTGCAGTTAGTTTTGTACCTTTGACTTTCCAGGTCCCGTTAACACCAGTGCCTAAAATAACCTCATAGACAGCTTGATTTTGCAGGAAAGGATCTGGGGCAATGACAGCAATCCAGCTCCTGAGGCAGCTTGGGTTCCGTATGCTTTTCATGGGATCTGTCCCATTTTTCCAACTGCTCAGAGGTTACCTTTGAATAGCTCACTGAATATTTACTCAATAAGTAATTTATAAAATAATAAGTAAATCAAAAGCTCAATTACCTTTGAATAGCTCACTGAATAGTACTTGGCAAGTAAGGGGCAAAAAATGAGTACCACAAAAATGAGTGCTTGCCAGTAGTGTTATTTCCTTTGCTAGCTATGCCCTATCCAATGCGTGGCTGTGCCTCCTCACCTTGGCTTGTTGCCTTTGGTACTTGTACCAAGACAGTGTAGTACGGCTCCACGGGACTACAGAAGAATTCTCTTCTACAACATTTTCGCCAGCCTTCAGTACCTGCAGCATCCAGATGGAGGGAAAATGGTGCTACAAGCAGCGGGTTCCTCTTCAGGACAGTGCTCTCGGTTTCATTTCAGCCATTTTATAGCAGCCTTCCAGTATCTGAAGGGGGCCTACAAGGATGCTGGGGAGGGACTCTTCATCAGGGACTGTAGTGACAGGACAAGGGGTAATGGGTTCAAACTGAAACAGGGGAAGTTTAGATTGGATCTAAGGAAGAAATTCTTTACTGTGAGGGTGGTGAGGCACTGGAATGGGTTGCCCAGGGAGGTTGTGAATGCTCCATCCTTGGCAGTGTTCAAGGCCAGGTTGGATGAGGCCTTGGGTGCCATGGTTTAGTGTGGGGTGTCCCTGCCCATGGCAGGGGGATTGGAACTGGATGATCTTAAGGTCCTTTCCAACCCTAACTATTCTATGATTCTATGATTTCAATATGACTGAAAGTAAACCAATCATATTAAAAAGGATATAATCGAACATAGGATAAAACATGGGAAGCTTTTGTTTAAAGTGCTTTTGTCACTCATTGCTAGTGAGATCTTGGTAACTTCAGTATCTGCTAGGAAAAAATGTGGTTACCCTTTGCGCTATCTATAATGAAGTAGTCAAGCAAAAATAGTAGCATTAGTTATTTCTGCTTCTTGTGCAGCTCTTTGCCCATTCCCACATTCACAGGGTGCTAAGCAATAAGATCTGGCCACAGAGTGGGCTACCAAGGAATTTCTTGACTGCTCTTGAAAGTTACAACTCCTGGGCAAAATGTTTCTGCTTGCATAGAAATAGAGGTATTAAAAAAAGTCTCAAGAGCTCTGTGCCAGTACAGAGGTCATTCTACACATTGTAACTTACAGCTTCATGGCATAAGGTATAAATCTATAGTTTCTTTTGGCTTCTAGGACGTCTGCATTAAAAGGAGTTATATTTTGGCATGCTTGTGCCAGCAGGACCCACATTATGCTCAACAGTGAGTGAAATCCCTGCCCAGAGGTGTCAGCCTGCCATCAGATCAATGACAGGCACTCTGAGCCTGTGTGGCTGCTCTGCCCCTGCTGCCCCATCACCACTGTGACCCGCACAGCCCTACCCCAATGGATCGGGTCACAGCATGGGGCACTATGAAGGGATCGCAGAGGGGAGGGAGAAGCTTCTGAAGCATGCATGCTCTAATGGCCCTCTTGTTAGCTCAGTTGTTTGCCATGCTGCATGACAGCTGGTGTCTCAGTCCAGTAATCACACTGATGTAGTACTGCCTTTTGCTGAGGTTTGGCAAGAGGGCAGCCACCCAAAAGGCACCGCACAGGCATGTTTGATGAATGCTGATGTTCAGAGAGCAGACTGGTGATTTCCCAGCGATCAACTGCCAGGATTTTCCTGCAAGAGAAAGCCTAACTATTAATGAAGCCTAATTATTAATGAAACTTAATTATTAGTGAAAAAAATATATCTATGGGATGACACAGAAAAACAACCTGCTTTGTTATACCTCCTGGCTTGTTTGTTCTTCTCTGGTCGAAGGCAGCTGTATACAAGGCTGGAGACCTTCATCTGTGTTGACTTCTCGGCAAGATTGAGTTACCCCCAGGGAACACCATGCTATGTAATTGTAATGCAGCCAAGACCAAGGCAAGGTTAACTCAGAGCTCTTCCTGGTTTTGGTGTGAAGTGATGCCCAGCAGAGCTTGGTCTTCACTGAGCAGTCCAGCTCTGGGTGATGCAGGACTCACCTTGGATGAACTTACCCAGAGAGGTGCATTAGCTTATGCTAAGTTTGGAACAAGCGAATTGCTTCTGGGGCATCTGATAGCTCTCTGGTGTCCCTGCATTGCACAGCAGCATGCATGGTCCTTCAGGAGCTGATCAACCCCTGGCAGAGGAGCTAACTGCTTGTCTGGCTCATGCACAACCACATTGCCAGAGTTAGAAAACATCCCCATAATGAAAACCCTGATGGTGAGCTCCAGTAATTTATACCTCTGCAGACCAGCTCCTCCTGCTCATGTACCAGATTTAACAGACCAGTAATTGCTGCCTGATTTCTAATTGCTGTCATTTATAAGAGCGATGGAACAAGTGAGATCTACAAACACAGCTTTGATGCAAAAAAGGTACCAGAAAGCTCAAAAGCTCACCATCAGTTTATACGTTGGTACTGAGCACCTTATATTGGGTATGTTGGTGTGACCGGAATATTTATACCACAGGTACATGAGGTGGAGGGATTGAAAGCAAAAGAGGTTTTTTGTGCATCTTTGTACCAGTAAATGTTGAGCCAGCAGCTAACGAGGCAAAACCTCTGTTTCTCTGAGGTTTAAGCACGGCACAAAAAGCTGAGCTCAGACACTTCTCCTCCTCTGCCCGACAGTGTCCTGCCAAGCTGAAACCTTTCATTCATGCTCTTGCTCTTTGCCTCTGGAGCTTTTTGCAGCAGTCCCAGGCCATGCTGTGAGCAGCGAGTCGGGAGCATGGAGATGTGCAGCGATGATCCCTGCAAAGCCAGCATGCAGAGGTTTAGCCTGGAGTGTACAGGAGGGGGAGCGTTTGCCACGATGTTTTCATAGCCAGCAAAGTGACTGTTTCCACTAGGGTTTATTTTCCCTCTCTTATTCGAGGCAGTGCTCAAGCCCTTCAGCCCCCAGGATGTTCCTGCAGCATCGAACTGCAGAGTGACGTTTCTGGGCTTAGAGGAATGCTTACTGAGTCTGAAACTGCCCTCCTCGTCAAAGCTTGATGAATACTTCCCAAAAGCAGCAAGCTCCCTCAAGCAGATGCAGTTATCAGCCACATGGGACTCCACGACATTAGTCATTACCATTGCAGTGTGGTTCGTAGCCACCAGGTTGGTTTTTGCACTGCAGTTTGGTCAACACCTCTTCTGGTTATGTGATTACTGGGGGCTTTGGAGAGGTTCCCCATAAATGAGGATTTTACCTGTAGGCTTTGGGAACATGTCTATAACGTGAACTCCTGTTCCTGTTTTAAAAGATGAGCTGAGCATCAGCTAAGCCCCTTACAGATGGCTACACACACGTTTTGATCTCCCAGAGCTTGCTTTGATGGCATTTTCCAAAGGTGCTCCTGTAGTAAGTGGGAAAGGGACTCCTGGTCTAAGCATTTTCCCTTGTAAAAGTGCCCACATTGGTTCAGTTATGCTTAGCCATCTTAGAGTTCCCAGCTCCTGTGAAAAGTCCAGCTCAGACCTCTGCTGAAGTCACTGTGGTTGTGACTCATGGGCTAAACAGAAATGCCAGGAAATCACGTGTGTGCAGCAAACTGGCTTTCTGCATCTGGCCTACTGGTTGCTGGGCAGGAGTTGTTTAAGTGACAGCAGTTTCTGATCAGGAGCTTATGGAACTGGCTTCTGATCCACCTCAGAAGGAAGAAACCTGGGGGCACTTATTTGATATCCCAAACAGAAAGGGAGCATTGGCTGGGTCACGTCCTGCACCTCTGCATGTGCGTGGGGTTCCTTGCGCTCAACCTCCATGCAGACATCAACCCCTTGCCGTCAAATAAGACCTCCACTTTCTTCAGAGGAGATAAGTATGGACCAAGGACATTCCTCAGTGGCCAGCATAGAACCGTAGAATGGTTTGGGTTGGAAGGGACCTTCAAAAGTCATCTAGTTCCAACACCACTGCCATGGGTAGGGACATCTTTGATTAGACCAGGTTGCTCCAAGCTCCGTCCAACCTGGCCTTGAATGTGTCCGGTCAGGGTAGCCCTGCACAGGAGCAAATCCTCCACCATGCAGCATACCTGCCACTTCCCTGGCCTTTTGACAACATGCCCGATGATACATGCCTGGCAATTGCGCTTCCACAGCACGTTGAATCCCACACTTCCTACTGACCTGTAGAAATAGTATCTGAAGTGAGAAAGTGGTTTGGTTTTGACCTACAACTTCTTCAGCAGACAAAACTCAACATGATGATTACATTACTTGTCCTTAGGAGTCAGGGCAAAGCACCCCGCTCACATATAGACCTATGTTTTCAGTATTTTGAGTTAATTTAGTTTCCTCAAGTGACTTCAGAGCACTGACAAGATGGACCTACAGGAAAGATTTCTTCTGCCTTCAGCTGGGCCTTATTCCTCTTCAGAAGCAGAATGAAACATATATTCAAAACTCAAAAATAGCCTTTGGGTTAGTATTCTGGAAGATGGTTGTTTTGTGGTCCTAGGCTCCTTTGTACAGCTGCAAAGGGAATGTGGGCTCCACAGAGAGGACAGGATCCTTGAGCAGCTTAAAATGCCCAGCACAAATGAGAAACAAGTGTTTCTGAGAGCCAAGGATGCAGCTCTTGGAGGAAGAAGCTGACGCTGGCCTAGGAAGCAGCATGCAAGAGGTGGGATGCTTTGCTCTGGAGTGGATGTGGGACCCAGCCCAGCTCCTGCCCCTGTGCTTAATCTGACTGTCACTTGTATGGAAACTAGAACTGAATAAAAGCATTTAAAATCTAAATTAGAGAAGCTCTCCGGAGGATCTCTGGTCTCACTCCTTCTCTGTGTATCTCCAAAATACCATTTTGATCAAAACAGAGGGAGAGCAATTACAAGGTTAAGAAACTGAAAAGCTGTTTCTTCTGACAGATGTGTTTAAAGTTCCCTGTCCACATCACCCTAAATCAGAAAACCTACCTAGTAGAATATCTCCCTGCACCATCATAATGAAAAAGGAACTACTTACAGCCGGCCAAGGTGGTATGCAGTCAGAGACAGTAGAAATCACTCCTTTGTACCACTTTGTGCAGTTTGATTTTAGTATGACTAATATCCTGCAGAAATCTGGTAGAGGTACCCAAATGGCTTCTTCATCTCTCATCATCCAAAAAGCCCTCTTTTGAAGAGGTGGAAAAGGTAAAAGCTCTAAAATATCACCTGTGGGAGTTCTTCCTTGGCATGTGCATGGACATGGGCATGCCTCGGACACCCAGGAGCTGAGGGCACACACCAGACACCTTTTTGATCTCACAAAGGCACTGCCATAGAACTTCACCCCATCACAATAGCCGGGTGCGCCCTGGAGCCCAAAGTGGCACCCACCGGACCATGGAGGAGAGTGAAGGTCACCGGCTGCCACGCATCGTACATTAAAGCTTTCAATTCCCGGAGCAAAACACCAGCTTCAATTAAGACCACCAAGATCAGACACCATGCCAAAAACTGATGGAGGAGAGAAGATACTTCATGATCTGGGCTACAGCCTGGGTCACACAATTGGAGAAGGCAGCTTCTCCAAGGTGAAAGCAGCCACCTCCAACAAATACAAGGGCCCCCTAGCCATCAAGGTGGTGGACCGGCAACGAGCACCCCACACCTTTGTGTACAAGTTTCTGCCCCGGGAGCTCAATATCCTGCGCAAGATCTGGCACCCCAACATCGTGCGTGTCTTGGAGCTCATCGAGGTCTGCAATGGGAAGCTCTACATAGTGATGGAGGCGGCAGCCACGGACCTGTTGAAGCTGGTGCAGCAGCTGGGGAAGCTGCCCTGTGTCCCCAGGGCCCGGGACATCTTTGCACAGGTTGTGGGTGCTGTGCACTACCTTCATGACCGCAACTTGGTGCATCGGGACCTCAAGTGTGAGAACGTGCTGCTCACCGCTGATGGCCACCGGGCCAAACTCAGTGACTTTGGTTTCAGCAAGGAGACCGGCAGCTATCCAGACCTGAGTACCACGTTCTGTGGGTCAGCAGCCTACAGTTCCCCGGAGGTGCTGATGGGCATCCCCTATGACGCCAAGAAGTACGACATATGGAGCCTGGGGGTGATACTCTATGTGATGGTGACGGGCTGCATGCCCTTTGACAATACCCATGTCTGCAAAATACCCCAGCAGCAGAAGAAAGGAGTGCTGTACCCTGAGGGGCTGCCCCCACTGCCAGAGCCCTGCCAAGCCCTCATCACCCAACTGCTCCAGTACAGCCCAGCCTCCCGGCCTGGTGTGGGGCAGGTGGCCAAGAACAGCTGGTTGAAGGGGGACATCTGAATGGGGAAGCTGTCCCCAGAGAGTGGGGAGAGCAGTAACATGTTAGTGTAACCAGTTCTGTGGTAGAAAAGCTTTCTGTGGTTTATTGATCATTCTGAGCCCTGGGGGGTGCCACTATATGGAGCTGATTGAACTTCAAGCACCGCCAAGACCATGTGCTCCCAGAAGGTGGTCAGATCCTTCCACAGAGGAGACACGAGCCTGCTGTGGGTTGGGTTTCAAGATACAATGACCATGCTGAGCTAGCAGTAAGAGCAAAGTGTGGGGCTGCTTATACCAGCCTGACTGGGGAGGACAACCTGAACCCTTTGACAAATAGGTTGGGGCTGTCCGATGGAGCCAGCACGGCCAGGGCAGGGTGGTGAGATGCAGTGTGCAGCACCAGTCCTTTATGTTGCTTGCTCCCTACTACATGTAATGAGCACTGAAACTCCTATGCAGCTCCTCTCTCTGCTGCTCCCCACCCTCTACTGTGGTATGCACAGGACCCTGCCCTGCGCAGCAGGAGGAAAGCTGTTCTCACATGGGTCTTGGCTTGTCCTCAACCTTGTTGGCCACCAAACTGTATTTGGGTGGTGGGAGGGGAGAAGCAGTGGTCCTGCAAATCACTACTGCAAAGAAAATCTCACAGGTATTGTATGCCAGTGATATTTGTAGCCCGAATTCATAGCAGGGTCTTTGCATGCAACTGGACAGCATTACCGAGCCAGACGTGTGGGTTTGAGATCCACACCTGAAGTTTAACTGCATCTTTCAGATATTGATTCTTACCAACGTTTGAAATCTCTGCCAAGAGATATCCGATAAGAAAGAAATGCCACTGGCCACAGAGAACCTGAAATGGGAAAGGGATAAAGATATAAAGGATAACTGCTTTGCTGACACCTGCTGTCCAGCTTCAACATAGAAATTACCAGTGACCCCCAAATGCAACCCCAAAATCTACAGATCCCCTCTGGTAAGTCCCATTTTGAAGGGGTTAATTAAAGGTAGGGGCTGGCATCTGACTTGAGACATTTCAAACCCCATTTAGACAGTCTGATCCAGCTCCCACTGCAACTGAAGTCAGGAGAGCTCCTGCTGGGTGGTCCATCAGCCCCCACCGTGTTGCTGGTGCCACGTGAGGTAACACAAGGCAGCCCTGGCAGCAGCTCCCGTGGCCGGGCTCGGTCTTACATGAACACACCAGTGCACATGGAAGAGAAGGAAACACCTTTGGCAAAGCAAACATTCTGGGTCTATTAAAAGCAGCAGTTTAAGTAGAACAAGATGTGGCAGCAGAGCCAGCCCCAGACTTTCCAGTACGCAGGCTACAGTGAATTTTGCCACCTCCAGAACGAAGATTTATTTTGTTCTCCCCCTTGCAGCTGCGAAATAGGACTTTATAGCAGCAGCGAAGTCCGAAGTAGAAGGAATAAGGGATAGGAAGAGTGTCTGGGGGTCATTCGTGGATGGAGAAACAGGCTTGGGAAGGATCAGGAGGATTTTGGGGATGGAGAAGTAGGAGAGAATTCATAAGGATGTGAGAAGTGAGGAGGCGGATTTCAGGGCAGTGAGATTTCAGCAAGGCTCCAGTCTCCTTTTCCTACTCTCCTTCCAACCACCCCATCGGCCTCATCCCAAAGCCACCACCTTCAACTGGGACAGCTTCCCGATCCATAAGCCCAGGATTTCCAGGTAGCTTCTTACCTCCATGCCATGCCTCACTCCAGCCCTTGCTTACCTCCAAGTACCTCCCCACAGCCTGGGAAGCAGAAACCTGGTGCCAGTCCTGGTGCTACTGTATTGTCTCTCCTTTTGCTTTCCATTGATTTTCTGTTGTTAGAGACAAAGCTAATATAAAGGGAGTCGCTCTAAACCCCAGATCCTATTAATCTCTCCTCAGCATCATGTTCTCCTAAACTATTGCATCAGTTGAGAGCACATGAGTAGGGATAGATGACTAATGTTTTGTGAGGATGTACCCCCTTAAGTGGCTTGGGAAAGCAGCTGGGGTTCAAGTAGGAAGTGATTTGAATGAGCCACAGGAGGCTTGTAAGGCTGCCCCGCAGCCCTTGCAGATGGTAATCTCACAGGGCCCAGCACTAATGACCTCAGAGCAGTCCCGAGACTGTGAAAATAGCCCATTACAAATCTAATTATGCAGATTAAAAATTAAAGTCACAATTAAAGACTCTGAACCAATTCTTATCTAATTTGCACCAATGGGAAATCAGTGTTGGAGGAGAGCAGAAACGAAGCGGAGGAGAGCAGGCTGGCAAGAAGGCTCCTCGGCCATGCCCCAGCAGCGGGGCTAGGGGCATGCTCTTCATCCATCCCCTCTCTGCACCAGAGGCACTCATCACTGTGTGTGCTAAGCCTGCCACTTCCTTGGGCTCGTTTCCTCATCAGGAGGGAAGAAATGCTTCTAAACCTTCCTGGAGGTGCGCAGTCAATGGATGTGCCCCTTCCCTGATGCTGGCAGATGGGCCCCACTATTCCAGCTGTGAATCACAGCACCCTGTGTTTATGGGAGAGACCTTAAACTGTGCACCCATGAGAGGCATCAACAGACACACTGCGTTATCAATACCCCCATCAGTCCCACTGGCATCGCTCTGCAATGTGACTCTGTCTTCCTAGGGCTGTTTGTAACGTACTGGTGTGGTGTGATCTGGAAATGAAGGGTCCTAATACCAGCACCAGATAAATAACTTTCAGTGGGGCAGCTGATCACCATGCAAGATACACAGTAAATAGATTTTATATCTATATTTTATTTAATCCTTCTTCAAGGATAAGAAGGGGAACACTCAGAGACCATACAAGGCAGCTCTGTGGTACGCCACCATTTAGCTCCTGTTAGCTTACTACATGGTCTGAGCGTGACCCTGTCCACAGCCCTGTTGTCATGCCCTGTGTCACCCGACAGGCTCACTGGAAAGTCTTCCAGATTTTTTAAATCAGAGGGGCTCTCATAAGGATATTCATCAGAGTATAATGTTTAGTATTTTCTCAGGATATTTTCTAAACATCTTGAATCAATTTTATTTATTTAATCTGAGAAAAGCATTAAAAATTTCAAAGACATCTTCCCAGACTTTTAGTATAGCTTTCCTCCCACTGTTCTTTTGTCCAAATTCAGCATCATCTCGCTTGAAATACAGTATTTATTTCGGGTAAATTAAAGGATGGGACATAATTCACTGCACGTTGACATCAGCTCCCTCTTCAGCTGAGCAAAATTTGCTTTCAAGATGTTAGGTCACAGCTGATGTGTCTGATAAGCTTTAGGACTCCGCTATTTAGAAGTGTACATGTTATCAAACTCTGGAGATAAGTATATTCATGAATTGTGGGAAAACACTGCTGGATAATCAAACACCTCATCTATCCCTGCAGTAACTCTCAGGCTGGTGCTCTCAGGGCTGTACATTCCTGCCTACAGCGAAGCAGGGCTGCCCAGCCTGCAGCTAATGACCTGCTTCAATTATCCTTGGCCGAGCCAGCATGGGCAGGTTGGGTGAGATGCACACCCGGGTGACCTGCCTCACTGGGAAGGCCATTTAGCAGATAAACAGACCTCGCTCTGCTTTAAATACATTAACCTTACCATAGCTGCAGTCTCCAGTGCTGGCAGCCTTTTATCCCACCATCTACCATCCTCCTCTCTCTTTTCAGACCCCACACTTTGGGCCTCCATGATCAGCCCTTCTTTAGCTTAAGATCTCCTCCTCTTCTGTTTTCATAGTCCATCGCTCTACGGGTCTGGACAGTTACTTGTTTGTTGGAAGAAAAAGGGAGGAAGGGGGCAAGCATATTCCTGTCCTGAGCCATTTGCTTATATTAAGCATAATTAAGCTAATGAGAGTTTCTCAGGATCCAAAGGCTCTTTGTGCACGTCATTTTCCTTGTAGACAAGAGGATTTCTGTGAAGAATATTTTCATTTTCACAGCACCCAGCAAATGTTATTCCTCACACTAGCACCAAGCAGTAAACGTTGTTCTCCCCCTGTTACAGTGAGCAGACTAAGTGGCTTACATCAAGCCAAGAGGATTTCATTTTACACTACGGTTCAAAACTTCCCTAGCCTCCAGTCTTCTGGTCAGATCATGACTCTATCTTGAAGTGATAATAAATTCAACAATATTGGATGGCCTGCAAAGACATGTGAATTCCCTCTCCCAAAACTGCTTCCAAATCAATCTGATCTTATCTCATAAATGGATGAAAGGAAATGCACTACAAAAACCAGATGGATGACACTTCTTTTCCATGCTCTGAATAAGGGATCCAAATTTCTTCACTGCATTTAACACTACATTTTGGTTATTACTGACTCCTCTTATAGGTGACAACAACATAAGCACCTAAAAAGACAGAGCACAGGGGTGTACATGGTTGTTAGGTGCTTCTCTTTGAAGAGCTGCACAACGATAGTTGAGGTGTCTGTTCTTCTTCCTGCCTTCTCACATTATTATCAGCCTCAGCAGCAACCAACAGATTCCTTGAAAGACATACATGGTGTTATTTCTTTCTCTCAGCTGACAGATGTTCATTATATTCAGGTAGCACCTAAATGTCACAGGAACCCTATTGGGAAAGGTCCTGTGTACAGACGTTGTTATTGGTCATCTCTGCCTCACACGATCTCACCTCTTAAATGAGAGACACCTTGGGCACAGGAGAGGACCTTCTCTTGGACCATGCTGTCTGTAGATGGCCTCACAAAGAACAGGCAGTAGGACACCATGGAGATCTGGTTTGCCTCATGCCTTACCTAGCATCAGAGAGGCATTCCTGGGCAGCACAGCTCACAGTCTGCTTTATAATACAAGTGATTCCAGCTAAAAAAAACCCAGGGAACTAATTAAATGCCTCTCAGCAAACCAATTTAACACCAATAATGAGACAAGGTCAATAGCAGCATCAGCAGGGTCCACATGGTAGCTGACAGGTTCACAGATCACCTTGCACCCTCATAGGAGTGTATTTACAAAGGGTCTGGATCCCACCAGATGCTGAGAGCTCTCAAGTCCTCCTAAATAGTTTTAAAGTAAATAGTAGCTGAGGGAACTGAGCACATCCAGACAAGCCCTTCAGAAATCCCTGACCACTCCTTCTCCATATGGTCACTCTGCTTATTCTCCATGTACTGTGTTGACTCACTGGAAGTGTAACTGGCAGCATCATTTTCTTCCTAATGCTCTGCACAGCACTGTCATATCAGTGTGTTCTCCAGAGAGGGACAAATGTGCCATTTTCATTAAAACCTTACTTAAATATACAGCAGGAGCATTTACTGCAGCTGACTTGGCTTTAGCTTTAACTCAGATGCTGGCATCCCTAGCCTGAAGGTGGGTAAGCTATTAGGAGTTCCACCATGAGCACAAGGTAGGGCTTGGTGGGTGAAGGCAAAAGGGAGGTTGCGAAGAGCAGAGGCAAGGTTTGTGCTGCTCCTGGCAGAGCACAGCAACCAACCAACCTCACCAAGGGGACACCAACCACCCAGACAACACTTGCATTAATTACAAGCAAAACACCCCAAAAAACACATTATTGCCTCAAATGTAATGATAATCCTTGGTTCCTCATTTGCATGTTCATTAGCTTGTCAATAGGATGTCTGTTATGGAAGACTTAAAACACGCAGTCATGCACATATGTACCCAGTCATTTACTATAACAATAGCTTCCTCTTTTTCTATTTAACATCATTTCTCCCTTGCCCAGAAAATGGTTCAAGCTGAGCCATCCAGGACAAACTGTAATTGGCGAATAAATCCTGAGGAAAGCAATTTTGCATTATACAGCTAATTATCTTTTCCAATACTGAGCCGTGTGTTTATTTACTAGTGCTGGATCCAGGGAATTGATGGAAGAAGGACCCATAGGAGAGTTGGACCTAGTAGCAACCTTCAAATAAATACACATAGCCTTCAAGTAAACATATGTATTCTTATAAATAGGGGGAGAAGTATCAAAAGCAAGTCCTCATCAACAGCAGGTCTTCAAACCACCACGCTGGAGTAGGAGGAAACTACTACTGGTGACGGCATGCAGAGGAGTGGCCCAGGCACAAGTGAGGACAGAACTCCCAAGCCCAAGACGGAGGATGGGGAATGATGTGCCCAGGGATGCAGTGCAGCAGCAGGCAGGACAGCGGTGGTGGCACTGGTGGAGGTAGGGACAAGGAGGGGTATCTGATTCAGCAGCATGGTTAACTATGAAGATGTGAGTGAGAGACATTACCAGGGCAGAAAAACATCCAGGACATTCCCTTGAGGAAATCCACATGGTGACTGTAGCTTTTCCTGCTGCCACCACGTATTTCACTTCATTGTCACGGCAGAAAAAGAAACTTCAGTTTTCTATCTTTTGTTAGGCTATTTCAGGCAATGTCTGGCAGGAAGACATTCATGGAGACAGCTGTGCCAGTGGTTTTGGGACAGAGCATCAGTCTGTCAGCAGATTAAATCTGTTACAAATGCTATTCTCAAGACATCATGCAGGATTTGAACTTCAGACCAACAGCTCAGCACAAAGTTAATTTCATTATGAAACTGGAGCCTTTCTGCATTTCGTCTATAACGCTTGTAAAACATCTGTGTTTTCCATTGTACCCTGCTCCATTTCTTTGGTTTTACTCTACCCCTACATTTGTTGCGTGGCTCAGATTTTTACGTGGGGAAGGAGCAGCTGCACCTCAAATGCTTTGCTAGCAAAACTCCACAGCCACACAGAACTCAGAGAGGACACCAAAATGGACATCAGCTCATGACCTACCTGACAGCAGGGACGCAGCAGAGGTCTTGGTAATGGGGTTGGTGGGTCTCTGAGATTTCCCATGGAGCAAAAAGCATCAGAGGAGACTTTGGCATGTAGGACCAGGACTTTAACCAAGCACATACATTAAAATGCTGACTGGCTCCATTATTAACTCTGCTGAAAGCTTAAATATTGCTGGTCTCCAGAATGAACGGTCAGATAAAACAAATCGTTATACTGAGTTATGGTTGAAATCATCATGCACAGAAAAGATCATCACAATGCATTGCTGAAGTTGAGCTCATGTTTCCAAGGTCTTCCCCTAGGTTTGCTGGCAGGAAAATCTGAAATAAATATACATGCCTGCGGAGCTGTAGTTCATGCCAGAACAGGACTGAATCCATAGCTAATACCAATATCAGAATCTATAGCTAATTCTAGTATCAGAGAAATAAAAACAACAGCACAGAGGAGGGTAGTTTTTGCAATGGTGACCTTTTTTTTCCAGTAATAGACAGACTCAGGTCACTTCAATGCATTCAGTGCCTGTCAAATGATAAGGGCTGTTGCCAGCTAGCACAGCACACGCAGTCTCAGTCCGGGTGCACCAAACATTTCCATAGCTTGTCATTACCCATGGCTTTTACCACCTCTGCCACCAGATTTGCAATTCACTACTGCAGCATAAGCAGCCTAGGAAATCTCCTTTTGCTGCCAAAAACACCACTTCCACTCATTAAACTATGAAATTCTCATCAGAGCCTCACCGAGCACTGCCTGGGGACAATGCACAGAGTACCAAACCCTTGTGTGGAGGTTGCCCATCTCCTAGGAACGATCAGTGATGCGCCTTGTAGTGCCATGAGCAGGCAATGTTAGGAAGAAATCAATGGTGGCCTAGGCTGGGCACGGTCAGCAGAGGACTGCTGCTGTTGAGGATGGTCTATTGCGTCTTGGTGTTACTGCTGTGTGACTTGTAGAGCCAGCTTTCCTCACAGCTTAAAACAAAACATTCTACAAAGACAAGCTCACAACAACCAGCAACACTGGGAAACAAACTATGAGGATGAAGGATCACATGAGACTCTTTTTCACATCAATGGCTAGCGGTAAGTTCAGCTGCTTCAGGGGTTGGGGAGGATGGAAATGTGTTTGCTTGGAGCTGGTAGGAGGAGGAAGGGTCATAAGAAAAAATGCCAAGAGCCCCATGGAAGGTTGAAGAACATACACACACAAAAAAAGGAGCACGTTGTGTCCAAAGAAAGTTCAACATTTTTCCCAGCTCATTGGATTGTGGGAACTTTGCTTTTCCAGGGAATAACTATGCTATTTTCAGCATTTTTATTATTCAATTTGTCACGAGCCGTCTCAGGAGACTATCAACAATCAGTTTCAAGCAGCATCTGACCACAAACACTTCTCCACATGTGATTTAGAACATCTGGAGCGAAGGAGTCGGCTTTCAAAGCATGCCAGCACTGCGCTGCCTCCCCGCATTTCTTCTCCTTCCTTCCTTCTTCACGTCCATTGTCAGACTGTGCATAGAAAGCGGGATTGAGGAGCTGAGACCAGAGGCCCTGCAAATAGGTTGTCACTGTATTTGCTGTAAGCACACGGGGAGGGCAGCCACGGCCTGCTTTGAAGAGGAGCGTGGTCAGGAATTGCTGGTGGCACATTCCCCGCATCGCTGAGCTGCAGTGATTGATACGTCAGGTCCCCTGAGGATGGGAGATGTGATTCGGGGCCTGGAGGCGAGCCAGCATGAGGACTGATGTCAAAGTGTGCATGCTGCATATTGCATCCAGACAGCCAAAAAGGAGGCATGTGATTTGCTCCCTACCAGCTGTAGGCACAAGCCCTGCATTGGGTGAGCACCTTTTCACTGGAGCTATCTGGCCCGGTAAACCGTACATTCACAAAGCAGTTCTTCAGCAAGCCTGGAGGAGGGGATGGGAACATATGAAAAAGGAATCCAGGCAAGTAGCAGAGGAAATGACATTATGATCCCAGCTGGAAGCTCTGTAATGATCTGCTTGGTGTCTGCGCAGAAACCTGCATGAGAATGAGGAGAGGTTCTGGCCCCTGCGGAGCTGATGAGAATTTGATCATCAGCTAGAGGGGGGTGAAGGTTTCACACAGTCATTTATTTGTGTTCATCTCTAATTTCTGTGAATGATCCACACGCATGCGGTGCAGTCATGCGGTAGTCTGCATTCACACCATCTTCTGCCTTGCGTGTCTGGCTTCCGAAAGCTGTGCTCTTTAGGGCATATGCTGCTGTGCTACCAGTGCTCTCCAGACAAATCCTCTTTTGTAACAATAAAGGCAGCGCTGAGGGTGAGAGAAAATCTTGAACTGCACTTTATAAAGAGCTGGTGACATTGCAGCAGGGTCCGTATCTACCTTGTTCTCCTTTATATGTTTTAAGAGAACAGCTAGAGAATTCGGACATATTTGTCTGTCTAATGGTAGAAAACCTGGGATTTTGGCACACAGCATCTTTTAAGAGAGCTCATGAGGTCCCCGAAACCCATTAAGACCACCGAAAGCACAACTGCTATCCCAGGGCATGGTTTTGCATCACGCCTGTGCTAGAGTTACAGCTCCCCATGTCCTCTCCCCTGTCCAGCCACATTAGTCAGGGATGGGGCAGCCACAGCTTCTCTGGGCACCCTGTGCCAGTGCTTCAGCACCCTCACAGGGAAGAATTTCTTCCTTATAGCTAATCTAAATCTGCTGTCTTATAAAGAGAGTTTCAAGCCATCCCTCCTTGTCCTGTCACTACGTGCCCTGGTAAAAGTCCCTCTCCAGATTTCTTGTAGGCCCCTTTTAGCCACTAGCCTACTATTTGGGTATCACTAACAAACTCCTCATGTCTTGTAAATCAAGCACCTTTTCTGGATGCTTCTTACCCATACCCTGCTTTGGATTTGTTTGCCTTTCCTGCTCCCCCTTACCTCCCACCAGTCTCTAGAAATTGCCCCGCAAGTGTGACCAAGCCCTGGCAGAGATGGGCAGAGAGGTCTTGGGAAAAGGACACGCTGGGGTAACGCGAGAGAAGGGAACATCTGGCAGTGCAAAACTGAGCTTAAGGAGAAAGCTATGCCAAGGGAAGCCTCTAAATAACACCACAGGCCAGGATCAGCTCAGTAAGGCAGAAACAGATCAAATCTGCCCCACGCGTTGCTCCACCCTGCCTGGGGGAAGACACAGCATAGCATCCCCACTTATAGCACCCCAGGGCCTGGCAGCTGGAAAAGATGCTCTCCTCTTTTTGGCAAGGGTTTCCTCACCCCCTTTGTAGAGAAGAGCCTGAAAATGGGACTGATACTTGAAGCGTGGGTCTGGCTCTCAGCCATCCTTCCTTTCCAGTTTATTCTTTTATTTACTGGTTTTACCCCGAGAAATCCCACCTCTGCCTCAATAGAAGGAAGAGAACCATGCAAGTAGGATCAAAATCGGCATCCCAGGACCATGCGGTGCTTGAGAGCCCAGCACATGTGAGTCATCACATGCTGTCAATAGAGCAGTGTTTTCTACATGGAGCATTCAAATAGAGGGTGGTCAGGAAGAACATTTCTGTGCCAGTAATGGGTTGACTGTGAGCTAGAAAAAACCCTACATTTATATTGCAATGAGTTTGCTGTTGATTTGAAACAAACACCTTTTTCCTGTATCAGAAATAGCTGATTTTGTTGTTATTTTTTGCATCATCCCCAGAACAGCTCATGAAAACTCAGGAACCTGCCATCACAAGGCCACAATCTCCATGCAATATTAAGAAGTTTAGGATGCAGCCAACATTTAGGATCTTCCACTGCAAGCTCATCCACAACTTTTGGACTTTAATTTTTAATAATGATCAGTAGCTTATGGTGATTTTGATCAGACAGCATTGCTTTGAACACCTCCAGTTGGAGCCTTCATGGTTAAACTTACGCCAAGTCCTCTTCTCCATAGCTATAGCAGCATACAGGCAAGTAAAAGCACATGTAAGTGTATTCACAGCTATTTAATGCTCCTTTACACCTGAATATAAATGAATTCCCTCGTTTTGGCACCACAGTTTGAAACTACCTATTTCATATTCTGATGGATTCCTTTTTTCAGGCTACGAAAAGCATACACAGCAACCTCGAAGGCTGTGTGCATGAATCAAGCCAGCAGGGACTTCATCACAACATCACTTCAAGTGGATTTCTATTCTAATAGGAAGAGACAGAGCACATAGCAACAGCAGCTTTTCATGTTTCAGGCTCCAGTTTTGTTTTTTGTCAGAGTTTTGGGAAACACTGGTGATACTGATACAGCTAGCGAGTTAACTCGAAAGGGAACAAAGCGTCTTTCATTAAAAACAGCTCTTGGTTAGAAGGGAAATAAAACATTTCCTGTATGTTCAGCTGAAACCAAAGCACCAAGACTCAGTGGTAGATAATGGAAGAAAAAAACCCTAAAAGAATACATTGCTGCTTTACCCTGGAGACATACACCTCCCTTTATCACTGCCGAGAATGTCAGAGGCACGATGGAATTGGAATGTAATGAGAGCCAGAGTGGGGAATGGCACCCAGCATCTCTGAGACCACCCAGCATCAAGATAGTGGTGGGAAAAAGGTTTGTAATGTCCAGCAGGGACATTGCCAAGCCAGTAAAAATCACCATTCCTTGTGGCAAAAAGCATCATCTCCCACTTTCAGAGAGCATCCTACAAGGCATCTGATGTTTCAGAGGGTGAAGGAGAGCCTGGGCAATAAAATCCCAGGGGTCTGGGCAAGGACTCCTACAGAAGGACTCCATGCAGATCCCCACCACTTTGCCATGTTTCCAGGGAAGGAGATTCCCTGGCCAGAGGAATATTTACCATTTATCTTTTCTCTAATAATGACAGACCATAAACAGTAGAACGTTATACAGCAAAGAGATCCTTACCTTGGGGTAATGCAGGGTGCAGCTTTGGAAATCAGTTGAATTAGTAAGAGATGTTCAGATTCTTCAGATTTTCTTTTCATTCATGTATAAAGCCTTTTGTGCTTCCTACTTCAAAATGCTGCCTGGTCAGTTCATCATCAGATGTCTATGTCTTGGAAGTTTAGGATGAAGCAGAGGGGGAATCTGTCTCTAAAAATCTTTTAGTACTCAATTTCAGCAACTGATCATAATCAAAGTTAACTGCAATGGCCTCAAACTGTCCTAACTCTCATTTTGAGTTAAAGCCCAAATATCCAACTCATCCATGTGCACAAGGGAACAGGAGCAGAACTGGTTTTAGCTGATAACTGGATGAAGCTGATATTCCCCTCTCAGACCCAATCCTTTAAATAGCACAAGTTTACTATAGACAAATACAGACAGACACAAAATAGTGATGTGTTTCCTTAAAAACAACAAATAAGCAGGAGCACTTTTTTTCCTGTTTGCATTCCAGCTAATTTTTTGGGACTGGCCAATGCAAATCTGCCCCAACCTAAATACACTTTTACAACAATTATTAACAGCGACTGTGAATTCAGCACAATCCTCCACCCTCTATAATCCTCCTCCTGCTTCAAAAGTGGGAAGAAGTGAGGGATTCAGTGCTGATGAATGACCAGTACAGATGGACCACTCGGTGCATAAGGAATTGGCTGGATGGTCACACTCAGAGATGTGGTCAATGGCTTGATGTCCAAGTGGAGACCAGTGACGAGTGTTCCTCAGGGGTTGGTATTGGGACTGGCACTGTCCAATCTTTGTCGGTGACATGGACAGTGGGATTGAGTGCACCCTCAGCAAGTTTGCCGATGACACCAAGCTGTGTGGTTCGCTTGATACGCTGGAGGGAAGGGATGGCATCAAGAGGGACCTCGACATGCTTGTGAGGTGGGCTAGCACAAACCTCATGAAGTTCACAGTATCACAGTATCACAGTATGTTAGAGATTGGAAGGGACCTCAAAAGATCATCTAGTCCAATCCCCCTGCCGGAGCAGGAACACCTAGATAAGGTTACACAGGAATGTGTCCAGGCGGGTTTTGAATGTCTCCAGAGAAGGAGACTCCACAGCCCCCCTGGGCAGCCTGTTCCAGTGTTCCGTCACCCTCACTGAGAAGAAGTTTCTTCTCCAGTTTAAGTGGAACCTCTTGTGTTCCAGTTTGTACCCATTACCCCTTGTCCTATCATTGTTTGCCATTGAGAAGAGCCTGGCTCCATCCTCATGACACTCCCCCTTTATATATTTATATACACTAATAAGGTCCCCCCGCAGTCTCCTCTTCTCCAAACTATAGAGACCCAGCTCCCTCAGCCTTTCCTCATAAGGGAGATGCTCCACTCCCTTCATCATCTTAGTTGCCCTGCGCTGGACTCTCTCCAGCAGGTCCCTGTCCTTCTTGAACTGAGGGGCCCAGAACTGGACACAATATTCCAGATGCGGTCTCACCAGGGCAGAGTAGAGGGGAAGGAGGACCTCTCTCGACCTCAACAAGGCCAAGTGCAAGGTCCTGCACCTGGGACAGGGCAATTCCAAACATGAATACAGGCTGAGCAGAGACTGGATTGAGAGCAGCCCTGAGAAGGACTTAGGGTGCTGGATGAGCCGGCAGTGTGCGCTTGCAGCCAGAAAGCCAACCGTGTCCTGGGCTGTATCTAAAGGAGCACTACCAGCAGGTTGAGGGAGGTGATTCTGCCCCTCTGCTCTGCTCCCTGGAATACTGCATCCAGCTCTGGGGCCTCCAACAGAACATTGAGCTGTTGGAGCAGGTCCAGAGGAGGCCACAAGGATGATCGGGGGCTGGAGAACCTCTCTTATGGCGACAGGCAAACAGAGTTGGGCTTGTTCAGCCTAGGGGTTCCAGAACAACCTTAGAGCGGCTTCCAGTGCCTAAAGGGGACCTACAAAAAAGCTGGAGAGGGACTTTTACAAGGGCCTGTAGGGACAGAACAAGGGGGAATGGCTTTAACCTGACAGAGGGGAGATGTAGATCAGGAAGAAATTCTTCCCTGTGAAGGTGCTGAGGCACTGGCTCAGGTTGCCCAAAGAAGCTGTGGCTGCCCCATCCCTAGGTGTTGCAGGGAGGATGCTACTGCATGAAGTCTCCTGAAACTACTTAACAGATCACGCAATTTCAGAGAGACGGGTCTGTAATGCAAATTAGTAAATAGTGCTGGAATGCCTACAAGATCATGCTACATGCCAACAACCTTTAGTTACATTTAACTGGAAGGTCATGGGGCACTGACATAACATGCGATTATTTTAAACCACATTATCAAAAGCAGTTTCCAGAGAATTTTGATCCCTCTGAGGGGTTTTACAAACATTAGTAAAGATTTGTCTCTTCCACTCACAGTCATGTGTATCTGTGTAAGCTACAAAACACTCCAGTAAGGATGGAAGCTCAACAGGAGAAAAATCAGACCTTATCTGTTAGTGATGCCAGAGATTACTTAAAATTCATGCTTCTCTGTATTGTTATTAATTGGCAGCATCATTATAAAACACTTCCAGTACTGTCTTTAAGACGTGTGCTTCTTGGGAAGTTCTAATGTCCAAAGAAGCATAGACGTGTGTATCTCCCTCCTGCCCATCAGCATCACACTAGAGTGCAACCTTAAAATAACCATGACCATTTCTGATAGAATATGGAAAACCGGTTGTTCTTCAAGATTAAGGCTCTAAAAGCTTAAGAATTAACAGTGACATGTACACCAAGTGGGGCAAATATTTCATATTAAAATTTTGAATTAATTCTTCAGTTTTTTTCCCCAGAACTGTGTAGGAAAAGGCTCTCATTTTGGCAATGAAAACAAACTGGATTAAAACTAAAGATGCTTTTTCTGATTTTACATTTTAGTTTCTTTCTTCCATAATTTGTAAAATGAACAAAAAAGATACCTAAATCAGGGCAAAACTGCTATGGATGAAAAGAGAGAAAAAGATCATGAGACAAAATGTGGAATATGATAGGTTTGGGCCTCAAAGCTGTTTTTGAAAAATCAGTTTAATCCAGCTTTTAATATGGTTCTTAGAGAACCAGTCCAAATCCTGATGTTAGAAAAGTTGAAAACTGTTGAGTAAAAGACTTGCATTGAAGAACTGCACTGCAAAAGGCTACAGTGAACCACTGAGGAACACATGCTGCCTCTTGAAACCAGAAACAACTTCTCTCTCCAAGTCACACACCAGTGTTGTGCGTCTTTAACCTAAAACCCAGTCACCTGCTCTTTTTAGATTTGATGGCAGTAAGGAAGATACAGATATAGAGAAAGTATAGGTCTAGAACAGAATTTTATTTGATTCTTGAAAGATTCATGCAACAAATCTCATTTTCTTTAATGATCCTTGCCGAGCTTTCAGATGACAAATTAAAATTCACAAGTAAAAGGATGTGTAAGGTTAGCACCATAGGAGGAATAGTCTGGTCCTTACAAGACTATTTGATAGACAGTTATAAAAGAAAACAGAGGAAAAGAAACCTACGTGACCTCGCATTTTCATTTTCAACATCCTAGATACTTCAATCTAAACATCAACATTACTCGTCTAGCATATCTACATAATTCATGTCCAGCAAAACTTGCTCTGTACATTGAGAAATATTTAAGTGTCAAATAATAACTATCACAAAGTGCCGGCTAATATGCAAGGTAAAAACTGTAAAGGTCCAGAAAAAGAAAAGAAACAACAGAAATCAAAGTGAGGAATTTATCCCTCTCTCAGTCCTTGCAGGTATGGCTATCATGTCTTGCTGCAAAGATCAAAACATGAAAGGGATGTGTACTGGGTCTGTCTGGGATGGGTTAAGCATCCTAACATTATCCTGCAATACCCTAATTTCATGGGCTGCATATCCAGATGTACTTACTCTAAACTCTCCCATTTCCTACCTGCAAGCGAATACAGGATTATAGCAGACTTCAAATGTTTTTCCTTATTTTTGTATTGATTTTCAAAATTTGCTCCTTGTGGTCCTTACTGCAAGGTTTTCAAGATAGTGAACAGTTTTACAAACCTTCCAACCTTTACCAAGCAGGGATTCCAATACAGGATTTAGGAGTTTCAAATGCCATGTTATTACGTGCTGTCTTCTTAAGGCAATGGAGTAATCGCTTTGAAGTATCCTAGTTTTGCATTACAAATTGATAGTAAGATTTCCTTCACAAACATCTCTAATTACATGTAAAATTATTTAAATTTTATTAAACTATTAAGCCAACTCAATTAGTAAAAGAAGGGCTCGAACTACGATCACAAGGAAGAGGCAACTTTTGGTCATAGTTAAGGAGATGTATCTTTTGCTTACTCCCACCTTTGTAGGTCATGTACATGGACTTCCAACAGCAACAGCAAAGCAACCAGTTAAAAACAATTATTTTGTATCCAAATCATAGAAAAATATGTACTTTAATCCCAAAGCAAAACATGGCATAACCCAACCCAGCTGTTTTCTCTGCCCAATAACCATTAGCACTACACAACATCTACTGCAGTAAACGCTGTTTTAACGCGGAGAGACACTGTTAATGCTGAACTACATAGAGGAGCCTTCACAGCCATGAGCACTACATCACTTTACCACCAGGAGAGTAATGAGACTCTGAACTTTTCTTTATCTTTCCTTTATTTATGCTTGGACTTCCAGCACTGCACATCAGATACTCAGGGTCTTAATCTGTCCTATATCAGACTGCAAAAATACAATGCTTTCTCAACTGTCCTTCGCATCAACAAATCAGTCACATCCAACAAACCCTTCACTTGAGTAGTTACTTCTATCTCAAAATGCATCTCTCCTCTTAAGGATTTCAACTAATGCTTCTGGCTTATAAAAGATTAAGTGCAATCAGTTACACTGAAAGTTTACAATGCAGCTCTTGATTGTATTTTCTGTGCACACATTTACATCAGGCACACAAGTTATATAAAATCGTTTGGAGTACAAAAATACGGTTATAACATAGGAGTACCAAACAGCACAGAATTAGAACAGTTTTATTACCATAACACCAATTTATATACAGACCCCCAAATTAACGATTTTTTAATTCTGAGTATTCTTCCCAAAGCGACAACTGTAGTGTACACCCTAAAAAACTGCAAATAACAACACAAATCTAGTTCAACCCTTGCACTGTCTATGCAGCCTGCACCAATCCTCTCTTGCACACAAAAATGCATTATAAATAATTCTTTCACAAAATGTCACCTATGTTTTATTGCACATTGTACATGCCAATATCTAAAAGAAAGGCTCAAACCTTTCGCTTGATAACTAACTGTTTAAATACCTAGCATTTACTTGTGGTATGAATACTATTGCATTTTCAGGCTCTAATCTTAACTGATAATTTAAAAGAAAAAAGCAGAACAGAAAATACGCCTCGAACTGTAAAGCCTTTGTGGAAGAAGCAAGCTTTTATAATTTGACTGATTTCTACTGTATAAAGTCATTAAAAACATCTGACCTGATTAAAATTCCTGTTTCAAAATTTTGCATTTTTATGATAAGATTATGCATATAACTGCTTGCATTATCATATATTCCTTCAGTTTTGCAGAATTAGATGTTCCTGTGCTGTACTGACTGAAAGGTTGAGTTACATAGGTCCTAGTGTTAACTACAGGAGTTAGTGTGTCAGCCTCCATCCTGCTGGTCTCCCCAGCAGTGACAAGCAAGGAGCCCCTCACACCACCACAACAGGAACTAGATAATCTCAAGGTCCTTTCCAACCCTAACCATTCTATGATTCTATGACACTAGGCACAAATGGCCACCAAGCATCAAGGCCATGTATAGTTCCGGTTAAGCAGATCTCTAGACTAAGGAATACGAGTAATTTAGCATTAATATGTAGGTTTATGGTATGCTGCACTAAAATATGACTGCTAAACAAAGAGAATGATTTGTGTATGACAGGTATGTGCCAGCTGGTAAAAACGCCTCGCTGGGTAAAAATCTGCATTTTGAGGGTTAAGACTCTGGCATGAACAAAAGGATTACAAAGTCGATTGATCGAATGTTTTGCCAAGGGTTTCCTAAAGCTATTAGCCATCAACAGCTCCAGACAGGGATAAAACCAGTAAAACCAAACAACTAAAATTGCACTATTACAAAGAAACAAGTCCGTGAAAGGGAGAGCCACCAGCTGCAGTTAAGGGACAGCCACTTCAAGAAGCCGATTGTTTTTTCGCTTGCAAGTTGGGATGTTGCCATTTTTCTGGCTGCCTTGTATGAACTTCACACACACTTTGTCTTGTCTGAACTGGACCAGGAACCTAGGAGAGGGAATAAGATACGTTTTCATTAAAGGTGGAAAAAACCCTTATAAATAGGAGAAGTCTTTTCCTGTTGGTTCAGAGCATCGCTCCAAAGATGTCATTTTCAGGTCTGCGTTAATAAATAAGAGTTGGGGAATAAAAGAAGTGCTATATGTTATGGTATGGCTTGAACCTCCTTTACGTAGTATACCTTAGTTATTGGCTTTTGCCTGTAACTGTGGACCTTGCACAACAGTTAGTTTGCTATTCCTTCAGAAAGAAGGCAGTTTAAAACAGAATTTCTAAGGTACCAGAAATGCAGCAAAGACTATTTCCAACTGCTTCACCGTCACCCAAAGGGACTTTTCTTTTTCCACAGAAAGAAGCTAAGTACCTCTATAGCAACACTGGGAGCACTCCTCCTGTTTTGTGCTTAATTTATTACGTAGCTGGTATTTTAGCAGCTCTCCTATTTGTAATTTACAGCCCCCTGCTCAGCAACCGGCAAAATACACTTCCTTCCCAGCAATGTCCAAATTGAGGCATTTCCTACTGTCTAGGATAAGTTAGTTTGGATTTGAATCTTCACTTTTTTTTTTACTGGGAGAGAAATTTCATTGAATGTGGAGAATGGCTTAAAAAATTGTTTAAACTCCCCCATGAGGCCCCTGTGACGTCTCACACCACTCACTGATCTGGATAGAGAGATTTAAAGCAACGAACAGGGCAGCGCTGCCCCTCAGCTCACATGCAGTGGTTGCTGACCTAAAAAGTCCTTTGTAACACAGCAGATTTTTCCCTTTTAGCATCCTTAAAAAGTCCTCCAGCAGAGGCCAAAAACTTCAAAGAATGTGTTCTGCAGCCGGAAATCACAAATCAAGCTGATGGCAGAGCTCGGGGGAGGAAGTGGCCTCTGCTGTGCTGAGCTGCCCTTCGGTCCTGCTTTCCTGCTGCACAGCTCAGACACTCAAAGATTAACTTGTTCGCAGCCATGCAAGCATCCGGAAAACATAAGTAGGTCTTACGGCCAGCATCTTGTCGCCAGTGCTGCGTTTTCCTAGACCCATTGTGCCAGCATTATATATATAAATGGTATGCCTCTTACTAGACATACCCTAACCCAACAGCATTTTTGGTTCTATCAGCTCTCTCCCCAAAAACTAGTGTAGATTTGTCAAGATAAGGCCACATTTTCTCCTCTGTCCCTAGCTGTGCTTGTATCTAAACTCTAGCAGAGAGAAAAAGAGTACTGTTTCACCAGTAACAGAGATGGAACTGTGGTCTGGATAAACTCAACAGCAACACACACTTGAATGTTTTTAATCTGCAAGACAAGAGACGAAACCACATCCCAAAATGCAAGACTCCCAGAAAGCAGACTGTTTTCCAGACCTAAGGCAGTCAAGTCTAGACTAGCACAGTGCATGCTTAAACTTTGTTCTAGTAGTTTATTCCTTTGTAGCCATCATTAAACTAGAAACTTCCTGGAGACGGCCACGCTCCTTTAGATGTTAAAAGCACACACACTCGAGCAAATTAAATCACATCTGGTGACAGCACAAAGGAGAATGGCAGATGTCATTTTCAAGGAAAGAGCAAAATTAGCCTTTAAATAAAACCTCAGATCTGAACAGACACAAACTGTACTCGCCATCACGACTCTAGAATGCAAGCAGTGCGGTGCAGCCAGAGAAAAGGTTCAGTTTTTTCCTACAGAAATCTTATTTCACTATTGTTAAAGTGTTCCAAATTTTCTTCTTTATTCATAATGGATAAAGCCACCAAATCAACACTGCTGAAACCAGGGGGCACTTCACACAACAAAGGGAGCACATAAGAGTAGTGGACTGAGTGAGGTACTCCTACTCAGCAGGAGTCACACACGCACGAGCATTTTTATTCCATAGCTATAAACACTGCAAGTGCAGTCTTTATTAAGGTCAGAATATGAAACTGCACCAAGCAGAAAGAAATACCAATTTGAGATGCAACCTTTTTATCAAAGCCTTTTAACAGCCAAAAACCCAAACCAACAATAGGCGGTTCAAACACCATCAGCAGGAATTTTAAGAACACCATTTTCACCTTCACAAAAGATTAAGGTAGAGCTTTATAGACCTACGTTACCACCATCATTACGTGTGTTTGGGGAGGAGCTTTTCATTCTGTTTATGTTGATTTCACTGAACTTGGCACCTAATGTCCATTCTAATCAATGAACACCTCATAGAAATACGAAATTTTCAGTCACACAAAACGCTTATCTCAAATGCAATTCTGCTTCATAGCCCTATTCAAAACTACCTTAAGAAAAGTGCATTTTCTCTAAGGGCTTTAAAGGAAATG
Source organism: Psittacula echo (assembly GCF_963264785.1). Taxonomy (NCBI): domain Eukaryota; kingdom Metazoa; phylum Chordata; class Aves; order Psittaciformes; family Psittacidae; genus Psittacula; species Psittacula echo. Next base: position 77,465,115 of record NC_137743.1, read on the forward strand.
AGTACACATTGAAAATGGATCCTTATTTACAAGAATTCTGTCAAGAGAAAAGAACTGTAAGTTACATGACAGCGTTTTGTTTTTCTAACATTAGATACTTGACTTTTTAGCGTGCTTGCAAATGTACTTTAAAGCAAACAAGAAACATACTCATCAGATATCTCAATGTTGAGCTTCTGCTTGGTTTGGCTGAGAGTAGTGCGGTAAAGTTTAGTGGCCATTTCAATAAGGTGATCACTGCTTAGCAGGAAATCTCCTTTACCAGCTGCTTCTGAACCCTGAAACAGAAAAGGGAAGTAGTTAGAACTACCAAAATCTAGAACATGGAAAATGTTAAATGCCAGCCAACCAGGAGGTTTTACAAGGACTATTCTCTCCACAGTGCAATGAAGCAACCGCCTCTTGCCTTGTAAATTAAAGAGAGACGCAGTGCAGTGTATAGGATCAAAACGCAAGTCACTCTCAAATAAACCACTAACCTGTTGAGGAAGTTAAAAACCCCTTCTGACCCTAAAGGAGGGTCGCCATCATTTGTCCTACAAACCTGTAGTGTTCCTGTACCCCTCTTCTGCTTACACCCCAGCAAGCCCACGGTATTTTCAGAAAGGAACAGAAAGCAACTACCAACACCAGTATTAGGATGAAGTCAGTCAGTATGAAAAGACATTACATACGATGTTCTTCAAATCCATTTAAGCTACAATACAAATGCCAGCTTAATGATTTTAGCAGAGCAATGCTGACAGTGCAGTGAAGCAAATATAGCACTGAACTAAGTTCCTTAGAACTGAGTAACTGAATTAGCTGTGCCATAACATGGATTTCTTGGCATCCCATAAAGAAAGAGAGAGATTCTGCCAATGTGTCAGGAAGAATTATATGAGCAGCTAAAAAGGAAAACACTGACACAAAGAATCTGAGCCAGATTAAAGGCCCGTATTACCAATGGAAAACTCCAATCCTGAAGAGGCTACAGTGAAATATGAAGTCTGATTTTCACAAGTAAATGATCACTCATGATGTAGTAGCTGTTCTCATTTGGCTTCAGTAGTTTTACATCAAAGATTTTGCAGATATGCCAAATTCAATGAATTTCTAAGCCCGCAGGCTAACCACTAAAATTAAACAATAGAAGGCAATTGATAAACATATTTTACACCACTGCATGTAAACCGGTCATATGATTGTATTATAAAGTTGTAACCAACCTCCTTGAGGTGCACTGCAAAGAAGCCATCATTTTGGGAGCTCATGGACACCTTGGTAACATCTCCCAGTGGAACCTCTGACTTGATATTCCCAGATTTCTGATCCGCAAGAAGAACGTTATTTTTGGTTAATAAGAAAATTCTGGATGTAGCCTGTGAAAATACAAAAATGCAAACCCTTACTTACACAGAGAGAGAACTAGTCCTTATTGAGCTAAGACTATAAGCAGTTCACAGTGTTAATAAGCTTGGCCTACATTAATAAATACGAACATTTGATGTTCAGTAAAAGCTGCAGATGAGTTAAAATCAGGTCCAACTTACTGATGCGTCTAATTATAGATTGAGAAGCTTAGCTCATTTTGGCACCTATGCTTGCTATAAAGAGTTCCTTTAATTTCTAGCTTATAGTTATAGAATTCAGAAACTGAAACTCAGAAACTATGTAAATATGTAAAAAGAGGATAACCTCATTTCTCATGCTCTGTCGATCACCAAGAAAGCCAATTGTACCATTTCAGTGATAGATAATTCAAGACTAAGCCTCACTATTTACTGTTATTCACCAAAACTCTGCTGCAGAACACAAATGATGTAGGCATTTTCAATGTTATGATCTCCTCCCTTTATCTATTGGAATTATTCTTTAGGAGGATAATCATTCATATTTTCAAACAACAAATGTTTGTAAAGCATGAATGTGAATTCTTAAATTTATCTCAGAAAGTATAAGAAAGAGAAAAGAGAACATGGCTTTTTCTCCTATAAAACTTTAAATAATAAAATCTTAATTATTTATACTAAGAAGTAGCTGTCTTAAACACAGAGAACCACAGCTCATTACTACTGTTATTGTTTTTTAATCTTGAATGTCGTAGCCTATGCAAGTACAGGAAAGATACTGTCTTCACTTAATTAGTTTCTTCTAAACCGGAAAATTAACTTGGCATCAACAACAGACAACCTAATTTCACTCCTACAAAAGCATATGACATCTACATCTGAGAAGTTGATATCTACTACTTCTAATATTTAGACAGATATAGGGAAAACAATTACATTTACTCAAGAAGGATAATACTTCCAGTTTTAATAAGTGTAATTTAAATGCAAAACAAGTCTTTTGTTGGCAAAATAAAACAGTACCCAGCATATTTAACAGCTTTATTCAAATGATACAAGAAACTTGCCTCTTCATTCCAAAAAGCTTTCGTTATCAATCAGAAGACAGGCAAAGCTGGCAGAGCATGCCACTCACAAGTTTAAAACCTAATAGGATGTGATAATCAGGAGCTTGAATGACAGCGTGAACTTTGAAAAGTTACATTTTCTAAATACTTGAACAAGAACAATATTCTCTAAATATTTACTTTCTTCAATTGGTAAATAGAAGAGCCAGGTCTGTGAATTGGTCCAGCCTGTTTCCAGTTGAGGAGATGCCTTTTCTGTTTGGAAAAGTCACTGAAAACTACAAACCCAAACAGGATTTTAGTAATATTTACATAAATTTGAGACCTAAATCCAACGTTTCCAATCTTGCCCTTAGAAAAAGGCATTTAAAAAAAAATCCTCAGGCTATTACACGACAGAAACAAAGTCTCCATCTTAGTTCATTTATAACAAAAATGATCTACTCTTCCGGATAAAGCAGTTCAATTTTATTACCTTCCCATTAGCTCTATTGATCTTATTCACAACTTCTGCAATGATGATCTTCTCATCCACAGCATCTTTAAGTTTTTTGTACTTGGGGTTCTTGCTGATTTCCAAGTAAGCTCCTTGGAACGGCTGCCCAACACTGCCCAACAAAAAAAGACATGGGAAACATGAGTTAAATATGAATCTCAAGGAAGAAGGAAACCTTATTAAACCATCATGCTCTGCTTCAGGCTTCGTGGACCCAGGAGACACACCAAATACCATTTTCCATGACTCTATACTGTTGGAAGCTCACTTAAGCTGTGATACGCTCTCTGCCAGGGAACATAATTTGCTTCATCAGTTTTAGCAAACGAATACTGTGAGCAACCCAGAAACCTCTACTCACAATTTCTACCCGTTTTAAACAGCAGTGCAAAATAATTTGCTACTGTCTAACAGAGTAATTAGAAGAATACATAACTGAATGCAAACAGAGCTTTTAACATGGTGCTCATTTCTGCAGTGTAATTGTCCTCCATCCTGCTGAGAAGCTGAGAACTGCAGTGCCCTGCTCAGCCCCAAGACTCCAGTTCAGTTCCACTGCTCACTCAATGAAGTGGTGCTGGCATTAATTTGTGCCGTGCAGTCATCCTATATCAGCTGAAAATGACTTGGGAATTGCTACAGCGTAGTGTGGATATATCTCCCAGCACATTATCCCAGGGGACAAGAGAACAGAGGAGGTGGAGGGGTAAGAAACAGTATGTGTATTGGACACAGAATCCTGCATATATTTACAGCACAGTGATAGTGAATGAAGAGAAATTTATCACCAGAGACAGTAATAGGATTTTTTTTTTGCCTTTGCTTTAGAAACATTTTCCAACCAAATGGGCCAGATTGTTACAGGTGTAAGACAGAAATACATCCTTGCATATGCAATCAATTTTGATTTTAAACACCCAATCACTGTCTCTGTGAAAACAGGACTGACACTTTTGCCCCTTCACAATACTTCAGAGTGACAGACAAGAACTTGCCTTCAAAATCTGTTTGTTAAATGTGTATTAGCTCTTTGTCAGGACTCGCTGCACCTGCAAATCACCTCACCTTTATCCATCTCAGGGTTACTCAGTAAGAGCTTTGCTATCATTTGAGAACTGACTGCAGTTGCTGCTTGCTTTGTTTGGAAGTCACTTTAACTAATCACTTTGATTAAATTACAATCAAAGGACTAAATGCAAAGTGCTTTGACTGTAATTTAATCAAAATTACTCCAGATTGTAATTTAATCAAAAAGATCCACAACCAGAGCCCAAGAGGAACCAATATATTATGTGTAATAGCACTACCTTTGTAATTGCATCTCTGGCACGCAGCAAGATGGGAGAGAAAACAAATGCTACTGGTATTTTAGTACTCATAAAAAGTCCCTTTCTGTTCTTAAATAATTATATTATACACAAAAATTATCCCCATCCTATGAATCATTATCATACTAACTACTCAGAAACTTTATACACTAATTTCCTCCACCCTTAGGCTGATAAAAAGCTCCAACAAGAGCTAATCAGCTCTGAATAAAAGGCAAAAAGAGATGGAAATGTTTCTAAACTAGTGCAGGGTGGGGAAAGCATTCTAACTTTCTACCACATTGGAACTTTAGGGTTTTTTTGGTTTTATTAATTAGCATTATGAAACCACAGCCACCAAAACAGTAGATTCCCTGTGGACTTTGTCCCTAATCAAACTACGATGATTCACAAGCTAAAACTCAAATGAATCAACAGTTACTATCATATATACCACTTAGGCATGTCTTGGATAAAAGGATCTCAGATATATGGTTTGTTTTATAATACTTCATTGCTTGGTCTTGGTGTAAAAGGTACCAAATTCCTTCCTTCCCAAGGAGCTCTATGTGATCAGATCTACACTGACTCAAAGCAAAAAAAAACCTTGCTCCTAGAAAAGTCCAAAGGCAGCATCTTTCTCTTTTCCCAGCAGCATAAAAAGACATCCCAAAAGAAATAAGGAGCAAACCACAAGCTAACATATACAGCCATTAAATAAGTTGTCTACTGAAAGGAAGAAAGAGAAACATACACTGAGCCTGTAAGAGGAAAAAAGGAAATGTCTCAGTTACACAAACCAAACCCAATAAATTACAGACACACAACTAAGCAGAGCTTGTCCATGCATGGAACTGCTCTCATCAATGCGTGCAGATTCCTGATCCTCCCTCTACTGAACCTTGCTTCTCACGTTACAATGCCTTGTTCCTGCTCAGCTCAAACTATTGATTCGGAAAGAAAACTCTCCTGAGATGGATAAGACCTTTGTTTAAGAAAAACACAATTCCTATGCTCATATATTTGTCAGTTTTATTGATGCAAAAGAAGTACATTCCTTATGTAACATCAGATACTACTGCACTTTGAGTAATGTTGGCTCTGCAGATTGCAATGATAAGAATTTATCAGTTTTTAAGAGCTCAGTAATCTGAGAAACCAAAAAACTTATTTGCAAGGATTTCACATTTTTAAAAAGCCCCCTTTAAATTTTTAAGCACTTGAAATATATATATTTTTAAGTATCCTTTTAAAGAGATACATACCAATGATCTAACTCTTAAATTACCTAGTCTTCACATTAGAGCATTATGGTGAATGTACTGAGTTTGAACTTAAGAGAATTCCCTGGCACACCTCATCTGGGAGTGACATGGTCACTTACAGCCTTCCCGTTCACTCTACATCTATTGGTTGCAGGAACCAGCATGATGGAAACTAGGGGAAAGGGTGAGAGTTATTCCCTTCTGCAAGTTCTCCAAGCTTTTACGATGTGAAGAGGTTATGGAGGGTTAGAACAACAGAACATCATGGCTTCTGGACAGAAGTGCTCAGTATCACAGGATTAGTGGGCTGCAACAGCATCTGTGTTAGAAGCAAACTGAGGTCAATTTGCAGGATTGTAAAGTAAAATGATGGAGGGACAACATCAAACAAGGAAAATGCACTTTCCTGCTTAAAATAAAAAGCAAAATCTTGCTTGGTTTCCTAAATCTATGTATGGATAGTGACTTTATTGTACACTAGAAGCAGCAGAATAAGTCATTACCTGGCTGGATATAAAGCCTTCTTGTCCTTGAAAAGTTCACTTGCTTCCAGTTTTTCTTCATATATAAGCTTCTGCTGATCTGTGAACTGGTCTCTGTACTTTTTACACTACAAAACACGATATATTAAACAAAACAAAAGATTATCCTTCCTAATCTGATCTGAAGCAGCAGCACCATAGACTCATGTTTGCTTATTGCTCAAGATGCACATTCCTTGTATAGTTCTGAAGTGACTCAGCTCCATCCTACATGCCACTGTAGCACAGTAACAGGCAACAGAGGTGGTTTTCTCCTCACCCATTCTAGATAGTTCTGAATTACACCAAAACCAGTATCTAAACCGTATCAATTTATGCATGTTGCATTTGAACACAAGCTTAATACATCAGATACCAGTCACTGGAAGACTGTGCTAAAAGGGTTCACAGAAACATATATATATATATATGTGTGTGTGTATATATATAGTTCCACCATTGTGGAAGTTTATGTAAGAAAGAACAAAACACAGCTGAGAGAATGAATTTTGCAGGCCCAGGAAGAAAAGCTGTTCCTTGACAATTCACAGAAAACACAGCCCACAGGACCAGTAAAACGAATCATCGGCACTTCCACAGATTCTCGCCGTTCTCTCTATCCAAAGAGCCAAACCAAATCTCAGCTAACCACAGTTCTTCAGCAAAAAATTCCACCCAGTACTTCCAGTGCTGGCCTGAGAGCTAGTCCCAGTCCTGGCCACAGTCACAAGTGTTATAAGCTACCAATTAACAGGCAAGGGGCATACTATTTTACTGTTATGTTAAAAGCTGATGGCAGGGAGCAATCCTCCCTCCTCAGCCCCAGAAAGGAGTAGGCAGGATAGTTATACCCCTTGCAGGCCAAAGATAATGATCAAAACCCATACACCTTCCAAAGAAATAAAATCATCCTGGTTGGAACAGGAAGGAATACATCCCAAAACCAGGCCCTTCACGAACAAAACTATTGAAAATCATGATGAAGTTCTGCGTAGACTGGACCAGGATGTATCCTACCCTCCACAAATGGAAAATCCTCTTTAGCTCCTTGTGAGTTGAATCCAAGAAAAGGTAAGGCCTTGCTGGCCAGTTCTTATCTACTGGTGATAAAGAAGGCATCTTACTCTTCATTTCCAGGAAGTATTTTTGCATCTGTGACAAAATTAAAGCAAGATGTTTTAATAATGTTCAAATACCAGAGTTACTGAAATAAGCAAGGAAAAGCAGATGCTCTGTGATTAAAAGCACAGCTACCAAACTGCAGCTCTCAGCTTTCATAAACCTGGATATGGATTTAAGAAGCCAGATATACTGAGAACTGCAGATTTAGATACCAAAGAAGTGTGGCAAACGCTTAGTTAGTACCATTCCCGTAACTTCAAAACTACCACTATCCTTTCCTTACAACAGCTGACTATTTGTCAATTTTCCATATGCTTAGCTTAGATATTTCCTTACAAAGACTATTAAGGCCATAACACAGCTGTTACTTTTGCTAACAAACAAAAACTTTAAAACACAGAAAATGCAATGTGCTTTGTGTGGATATATACATACAAGTCTCTGAAGGGTAAATTCATAGATTTTTCTTCCAGCATTGGCTCTGAAGAATTTCCTGTACTCCCTACGGACCTGAAAAATTAAACAAACCCTTAAGGTGAACACAACACATGAATTCGTTTGTACGGGTACTGTACTATAAAGTTCTATGGCAGAAGATACTAAAAAGGCACATAAACATGCAAAGTGTTCCCTGAAATAGGAACAATGCCTGGGTACACTCAAAATATATGAACCAGACCATGGATGAAGTGGTCAGAAAGTCACCTCGGCTGAGCACAGTCATTTGCAAATTTAACAGAGAATGTGAAATGCTTTCCTCTGAAAAGGTAACCTATTAAAATATTGTTGAATTCACAGCATGAATTATTTTCATAGGCTTTTGCATGAAGTTGGATTGGCTCAAGTGAGATATCATCAGTGCTAGATATTTCATTGTGTCTGAAGTGACGCTGAGCTGATGTTAATGGCATAATTGCCTGATTAAATATTTCTGATTTTTCTCCTTTGAGATTCTTAATCCACAGAGTTTCTATAATAAAAACGGGTGGGTTATTTTTCCAGAGCAGACTTATGCATGAAAAAACTCTCTTCACACAAGCAGTCTTTGTTCCAAAAGGAAAATAAGATTTTGGTGCCAGGTAAGAGCAAAGAATCAACACAAAGGTTCCTTGATATCAGCAAGCTTGATATTTAACTACTGAAATTTACTTAGAACAAGGAATCACTGAGAACCATTTTGCAGGTGACACCCATTTTTAATACATGCTGGTAAATCCAAGCTTCAGAACACTTGGTTTGGCCTTCATATTCCTAAGAATGCTATTGAGCAGAGTACCTATATTCCTCCCTGCAGAAAACGCAATCTGAGCACAACCGGTTTGCAGTTTTATGTGGAGCCCAAGCTCACATAAAGTCAGCTGAAACATCCCCCAGCTTTTCCCAAACTCTGGCACAGCAGCAACACGCCTGTTACAGGTTTAGAGCAAAAACCAGGGAAAACATCGCCGCTTTACTTCATTTGCCCCACAGCAAATTTAGTGGTTTTAGCTACTCGCCGGGTGCTGCCGAGTTCACTGTAACCAGAAAATAAAGGGAAACCCATAGAAGAAAAACCCACATCAACTTGTAAGAAAAAATTTGCTTGGCTTACCCTGGCACACCTTCTGCCCCACACTGAGTGTCATGCATTTTAAGGTAAGCCAGCATTTTGGAAGCAAGAATCTGTCACCGTTCTGGGATTAACACCCCGCCACCACCTCGATAAATGGATTTTGCTTAATTACACATTAAAATGCACCAACACGACTGGCAGCATTCAGCTGTCATCATTCTATGCAAATACAGCACATAATTTTTTCCTCCTCACTTTGTGAGAAAAAATTATTAGAGTTCTTATTCACTGATTTTCTGTAAGGTTTAGTGCTCTATAATTAGCGTACATCCTTTACTACTTATTCAGGGATGGAAATTAACACACTTAAAGCCACTCCAACCGCAATCATCCCAAATCTCACCGTGTTCTCATAGACTCTCTTTAATGATGTTGCTTTATGTTATTCTTCGTGAGCTGCAAAGTGTGCAAATTAGTTTGGAACAAAGGGACTAATCTACACCCACATGTCCTATTTGCGCTGCAGGGAAGCTGCAAAGCAAGCACTGAAAAATGCAAGCCGTTCCAGCAAAGCCTAAATCTGGGAAGTACCACAAGTGCTATTAAAATACATTTATCATACCATTAAAAAAAACCCCAGCCCTCAAGAATTAATAGTTTAATCTTGATCACTTGTATCAACTTTAAATCTTCAGTTCCATATGTCATGGTTGAAAATACTTTGCCATCAAATAAGAACTGCCTGTGGCAACAGTGATATATTGTAATTACAGACTATGTACTCATTCAGAAAAATCTGTGTATTTTAGGTGAGATGGTAATGCTGCTTACACTATTAAAGAATACATTGAAAAACCACACCACAGACAGGCAAAAACATATTTCTGCTGTAATGTGCCTTAAAGGTTTTGGATTCATCAGTTTTCATTTAAATGCTGCTGTTTGATATGAAACAGCCTCTGAGTTCTCAGCAGGGACATATTCTTGTTTTAGAATCATAAAACCAGACCCACTTTGGCAGAAGTACCTACAGTGTGATTCTGATCTGTAGAATGACTTCTTAAAATGGCTCCTTTGTATTTCCAGCTCTGGCTTCCATGTATGTATTGTAATGGATGTTTTTATATACATAATATACATATATATAATTGCTTTGCAATTATTTTTCCCATTCCAGCATTGCTAGAGTAAGTATGAGAATATGAGAGCTGGACTTTGCATTATCAAATAAATTATTCCCTTTTATGTTCCTGAAAGTCTACAATATCCATAATTAGCAAAAGTGACACCTGGACAATCAAAACTGATTTAGGTTTCCGCAGTTCTTCAAGACTGCATCTGTCAAACTATGCTTGAAAACTGTACGATGTAAATCATCTGGGTGCAGACCTGAAACATCTCAAGATGCCATTTTCATAGTCTATTTACAGACCAGAACTACACTTTTCCAGATTACAAATGTGTTTTCTTTTGCCAACCAGTCCTCGAAAGCAAGGGATAAAAAACAAAAGACTCTCAAACATCTCAGTTTTTCTGGGAATTCACGGCTGCCATAAGCCATAGGTAACCGCATGCAATGCCATGCCCTAAAAACGATGATGGAAGCAACAGGACATTATCAATTGCTTTACACCATGCCCTTGACACTGGGGTCAGGGGTCTAACATGAGCAGCAGTGAGAGTCAGACAGCTCCACCTTACTTCTCATTCAAACAAGCAGAGGTCACAATAAGAAAATACATCCTTGTAATCTTTCTGCACAGGATCTTTGCCAACGTAGGTCAGGTTTATAAGTTAACAGCCGTGACAGAGTCCCTTTAATCTGCCATTTGTCTTTCACTTGAAAGCTGAAATTCCTGATTCTAAATTGAATTTCTGATTCGAAAAACCAGATGCCCAAATACTGCTGTAAATGAGGCATTTTCAGCTTATGGATTTTCGGTACAGTCCATGACAAAATTAAACAATGCCATTCTGTGTAAAAACCATCCCTATGAGTGAGCCCACATAACTGCTTGTTTATTAAGTGTTAGTAAGGTGCCACGCTTTATTGAGTTCAAGTTGACAGATGGGAGTGTTTGAGAAAGTACCTTCAGTCCAAGCCAGTAAGCCCAAATGACTGCAACAGCATGCTTACGCCTAGCCTCCTCCTTCAAGCGTTTCAATTCCCTTCGAGCCTAAAAGGTTTAGATAGTGAACAAAAGAGACAGCCCGATGCAGATAGCAAAACCACCAGGAAAAGGCTTCTCCCAAATAGAACAGCCAACTTACAATCAAGGTATGGAAAGATGGAAGAACAGCGTTTAACCTTTAAAACCCAATGTGTCAGTGTGAATTGGTAGGAAGCCATACGGGAGGTCAAAAAAGCCTCCACTGCTGCTTAAGTGGCATGTATAGATAAGAATTTTGTCAGCTATTTGCTGAATTATTTGAATTTGAGTTATTTGCTATCAGCGTTTCCATCTTCTCTTCCATGCACACCTCGCAATCGGTGGCAAGTAGCTCTAACTTGATTCTAATAGAGACCTTTACCTGCAGTTGCGTGATCAAAATGATGTGTACAAGAATCAGGGTTTACTAAAATCTCCCTATCTGGTAACTTCCATTGGCAAGTGCCTGGGCAGCAAAGAATCAACTCTGAAACTATGTAGGTAATGATGAGTTACCAGTGCCCTACTGAAGGCTTTTATTCTGGAGGTGACTTTTTATTTTGATCTTTATGTAAAAAAAAAAGTGTCTCCAGCCTGGTAAATTATGTCTGTCTTTATGGAATGAAAGGGTAAACTTCTCCGAACCTAGTGCCTTCTGCATGTACAAAGAGATAGGCACCTACCTACATTTTATCAATCATTCCCATTTTAAGAAAGCAGTTTGCAAAGTATTCTAAACACAAAGGCATGTGTGGACAACTTAACAGAACCTCACATTTTAGGAGACACCAGTATATTTGTTATTCAGTTATCTGATGATGAAAGTCAATTAAAACAGAGAGCTCCAGTATTAGAGGATCAGTCAGAGCAGCTCTAGCCATGTATTTGCACTTGTCAAGTTCTGTGTTGTCAGACAGACTTGTGCAACAGCAGTTCCAGCCTGTGCCAGTTACCTTTCTCTGATGTAGCTAGGAAGGTTAATTGGTATTAGGTGTAGGCCAAAGAATATCATATCAAAGAACATATTTTCACTCATCTGCTTGGAACAGAAGCGCCTACTATACAGTACTGTAAAAACAAGGACTCTGCCAAGCAAAGTGTTTGTCTGTCTGTGAAAAGGAAGGAAACTGAGGACTTGAGGTCCACAGCTTTTTTGCTTGGTTGGTTGTATTTGTTTATTTATTTATTAATTTTTTTGGTAAATCAAGCAATCTCTGATGAAACCTTTCAGAAACTGTTGTTTAAAATATTCCCCTGGGAAAAGAGAAAACATCACACTGAGAGCAAGTTTTACCTCTTATCAGACACAGTAATTATTTTTCTAATCTTAATTCAGTGTAATTATTTAAGGAATATTTAAGGAATAAAGAAGCAATTTTTAATGTGAGCCAATTGATAAAAATAGCTACTAAAGCCTGTTTAAAATTATCCAGATCTACTAAATATTTCAATGAGAAGCTTTAACACAGTTAACACTATTGCATCCACTTCCCGGATGTGCCCTTTTTGATTCTAAAGAAAACCTTAAACCCATGAAAGTAAGTATCGCTTCTGCAGCACTGAGCAAATGCTTTTTGGTGAAAGGAACTCCGGTTAAAAGTAACGTAAATTATCAGTATACTGCATTTAAACAAACACAGTGGAAACGGCGTGTCTGTCCAATTACATAGCCACCTAATTACAAGCTAAACCTGAAAAGTTTCAGTCTTTCTGGTATGAGGGAAATTCTGCACGTTTGTTTGGATTCCCAGGGCTGCCATTTCATTAGAAATCTATTAGATTTATATCAAAATAGCAAAGGTCAAACTCAGATGTAACTTGAGCACATTTCTCCATCTAGCTGGCAAGGTGTCCTGACAACACCCCCCCCAACACCTCCCCTCCAACCTAAATAATAGCTGGAAAATGTTTTACGCTTCGTGTGTTTCCTGATTACAGTTTTCAACCAAATTATGAATTTATTAATCGAAACCATTGCATTTTTGACCGCTAGTGAACAGCATTTCAAATGTTCACATAACCCACAACTGCAGGCTGGGGATTAGCAAGACTCTTTCAGTGGGACTTTGCTTCTGAAAACAAACAGCTGATGCTGGAATTCCTGGGATTTTTCTAGGGCTGTAAGTTTAGCATTGCAAACTAACGTAATTTTCTGCTAAAAGATCAGGTCGTAAAACCGCGCTTGACTTGTACCGAGTGAAATTTTCTCACCGGTTCAAATCTCAACCAGAGAATCAATTAGACTAATTAAAACTAAAATTTAGTAGAACTTGATAGCATTGGTTTGAACTTGTAAATGAAGTCTGCCCAGGGCACAGAATACACAACCTGGTGAAAGTCTCAATCGGACCACTAATACAGTGTCACTGAAAGCACTTGTTAAGGGCAGGGGGAACACATCAAAAAACACAACCTTCTCCCACCTCCCCCAAACCATGCTTTGCATGTTTACGTGTAGTTAAATGCATTTCCTAATTTGAGGATAATCTAATCTAGTAATTTTTAATCTAGTTTTATGGCTTGTTAGTGCAAATCACTACCTGGTTGCCATGCAAAGGATTTCCTACTCTACAAAAAAACTGACATAGAGAATGTTGTCAGATTTATTAAGTGTGGCATGGATGGAAATGAGAGGAATCAATGATCATGCTCTACTCAAGTCAACTGTATTAGTCATTAATTCTCACTATCTACTACTGATTAAATGTTTCTATTGTCAGGTAATGGAGAGGGGCATGTGATATGTGCATGAAGTACCTTATATCCAAGCCAGTAAGCCCAAATAACAGCAATAGCATGTTTATTTCTAGCCTCCTCCTTCAGTCGTCTCAGTTCCCTTCGCGCCTGTGATGCATTTGAAAATGGGATATAGAAAAGCTTAGGAAAGAAAAGGTTACTGCAAGTTCCCAATGGTGCAAGAAAGAGAGAAAGAAACCAGTCATTAAAACCAGCAAATATTAAAGCATGTCCCAGCTTCCCAGATTGCACCAGCTAGAACATGTTAGGAGCAAAGAGAAGCAGAAGTAAAAAAATCAGCAGTTTAAGCCACTGAAAATATACCCAGATAACTTTAGCCTGAAGAGCCTTCTTCGTTCTATCTACCTAAAGACAATTAAAAGCACCATTTGTTGCCATTTTCTTACCTGGGTACCATGCCAATAAGCGGCAATTATTGTGGCAGCCTCATTACAACGCTTCTGATGCTTAAGTTCCCGGAGAAGTTTCCGAGCCTGTAAGCAATTGAAAACATTATCTTATTCAAAAAAATAATGATTTTAAACTAAGGCACTACAACCTGGAAATCAAGGCAAAGCCAAAAAACACCACCTCCAAATCCTCAAGCAAATAGATGCTACGCAGCCTAACATTCACTGTTCCAGCGAGGATTCTGTTCACAAGGGAGAGTTTGGGAGAGGCAGTTCAGGGGACCTTGGCTCAATGTTTAGATTTCTCTCAGATTTTCTGCATCATCTGAGATATCTGTATGTCTGCCTGTACAACGGCAACAATGCTTTTCCTCCACGCAGTAGATGTCTTTTCCATTTAGAGTGCAATAAAGAATAAATCACAAGTAAATCGCCTGGCTTTAGGTCACACTAAAGGCTGCTGCCATACCAGGCTTTTAATTCATGGCAGTGCTACCGCAGAAGAGCATGTTCTCCAATAGGAAACAGAAAACCATAACTCTAGATGAGATGATGCTTTTACCCAGTTTTCTTCAAATAACACTCATGGGAAAAGACAGCAGGTCAATAGCTGGACTGAAAGGATATTTTTAACTCATTTAAACAAAATAATAAAGACAAAGTAAAAATCAAGAAAAATAGCAAAATCAAATTACGCGAGCTTATTGCTGGCAAACTTTAAAACCTTCTGGGCAGGAAAGGGCTGTTTACACCTATAGCTAGTAACTGCAGCCCCTTCCTTCCCTGTCTGACAGGAAGGGAACTGACTCCAGAATTAAAGGCAGTTCTCTCTTCCCTAGAGGAGAAAGCCAGATTTAGTGGGGTGGAGAAAGGTTAATAAGGAAACAGAGGAGCCCAGGGACATTTTTTCTGAAGCTGGACAGCAGTAGTTGCTTTAAGCACTGTGGCTGCTTTCATGTGAGCTGTTAACCTCGTTTCTACCTCTTATTACAGCATCACTCCTTAAGTTCCTACTACGGCTGAGGGATTGTACCTTCACAAAATACAAACCTCTCAAAGAAGCAAAGTTGTAGCAAATTGAGGCAGAGGACAAGAAAACAGCAATGAAGTACTTGCTCAACACAAGCTGAGTACAGTACTTTCACCCCTCCACGTAGCGCACAGAGAATCGAAGACTTAACCCAAGTAACATACCGCACAGGTGACCCAAGCTCTTTATTTTAAGCCTGCTTTTATTTTGTTCGTTCTCTGAGAATCCTGTTAACCATAAAATAAACTCCAACCACAACTTATTTCTACCAAATCAGTCCAATGTCTTCGTAAGCCCAGTGGCACAGTCCCAGACCATGCCACTCTGGAGCTGCCACAGTAGCATGTACCTAGGTCTGCTTTGAACACCAGATTCACTCATTCACACTCCAGCCCATGTAAAGAGTGTATCTCTCTCCAAATCATCTGTCAGAGGACGCCCCAAGGATAACAACAGCAGTTCACTGTGGTCCCAGCCTTCCCCTTCCACTGTCTGCAGGGATTTACAGCCCAGGCTGCATGCAGATGTCCTAAATTCACCACTTCTGTGGCAAACACGAGTATTTAACAACGGCTGTGGCACAGCCACAGCTCAATGGACAAAAGGCACTGAAGTCGGAAGGCTCACTGCATTTGGAATGGGTTTTCTGACCTGCTCCTTAGCTCACTATGCAGACTTAGCCACAGTAACAGGGAACTCACCTTCCATCCTCTGATGTAGGACTGTACTATAATAGCCGAACTCTTTATCTTCTGATACTTTTTTTGTTGCTGTATTGGAAATAAATGTGTGATGCTTAGAACAGAATATTGCAATTTTAAAATATTGTATAATAAAATTTCCCTCACTAACACTTGCTAAGTACAATTAAGGACACAAGCACTACATGTAAAAAGTCAGCAGTTTTTGACCAAGCAGATCAGAGCGTAGATTCTGTGTTCAACTCGAGGGGAAACAAAGCACATCAACAACGCTGCGTGGACAATGCCACTCTCTATTTACAGAAACACTAAGTTCGTGGTCAGCAGCACAAAAGTGACATGGATTAAACACTAACAGTAACAGCTTTATTTGTCTTTCTCACCAACAGAGTTGCATACAAATAAATGCTCAGGTTTGTTGGCTAAGCTTTTTACCATCTTTTCATAGACCTAAGACCTGTGCTGTTCCTATCACCCACAGTCCGTTTATGATATCAAATGCTGACAATAACTTAGGAACTAGAAAAAAGAAAACCCATGGATTCCTGAATGACATGATGGAATATTATCCAAGTATGCCAGTTTGAACACTAGTTTTCCTGGACAACTGAGCATTTTCCTTCTGAAGAGCTCATTCCTCTAGTAGTCCAGTGGTTGGTATAACACTAAGTGAACAACAATTGACAGACTTTGCAACAAGGCTTTTAGTGTGACACTCAGCTCACTCAATTACAGTGAACAGCTCTGTGAGCAAGCTAGAGAGAATCCCCTCTAGGCCACATTCATGCCATGACTTGCAAAGGAACAGACAGGCAAGCATCTGCAGATCCTTTAGTGAAGCCTCCAGCACAAGGAGTTGTCAAAAAGCTTTGTTCATGCAGGGGGTTCCTTACGAATCACAGTGCCTAGCAATCATGTTGGGTTAGGAGAATGGTGCCCTACATCTGCCTGAAGAGGCTGAGGAAATATCACTACTGTCACCTGTAAGTAATTGAGGGTCTCGCTATGGCTGCATCCTGCATTCAAAGACAACTCTTACCATGTTCCATCAGTGAACCAGTGAAGTTTTACAGTTAAGAAATCAACAGCAATGTGAACTTGGTCACATGGGGCTTTGTCCATTTCTTTATATTAAAATTTGTACCAATCTAGCTGTGGAACTCCACTTTTAGTTCATAAGATTGTATGAGATCATAATGAAGCCATATGGACACAATGCAATTCTGTAATAATACTGTCTGTAGAAATAGTGCATTCTGCCACAGAAGTTCAAAAAACCACAAAATTTATTCATACTTTTTCCAAATGATCTATACTTCTCTCTAATTATCCAAGACAACTGAACCAAACACTAACGGCTTTCAAGGTGATAAACAGAAGTGCTTGTCAAATGAAAAACAGCGATTGTCAATTCTGCAACTTGCAGTTTAAAACGCTTTCTTTCCATATCACATACTTTAACAAGCTTTCTGATATGCACACAGTAACAAAATGCAGCTGAGATGTTTAAGAATTGCTTTAAAACTTAAAAACAATGGAACTTTTTTATCATATTAATCTTATTTACTGACAAAAACATTAAAGAGGCACAACAATACTGTTCACTTCATGACACAGAATACCCAGTGTTCTGTACAAGGGATTCTGTGCAAACAGATTTGAAAATAGTTTAGAACTGAATCAATAACAATACTGTTATGAGCTATAATTAAAATAAGTCCCTGAGATCCTCCCAAGCAGCATTCTTGAGCCTCAAATGCAATGGTTCCAAATAAGGGAAAAATACAAAAAGCCTTAGGAATGACTGAATTCCACACAATTGCACTGTATATTACTGAATATATTTTACTCATTAACCATATGTTTTGAAAGCACCATAAGTGCCATCATTTTAGCTGAATGAGAAAGGCTCTTCCCAGCTGGGCTACAAAATCCTGCTTTCCCAAACCTAAAGGAGCTCTGATGAGCCCTTTACTTACTTTAGCACAAGCACAATGTAAACACTTAATAGTGGCCTACAGAAACTAAATTGTCTTTATTCACATTACTGGTACTTAAATATTACCATAAAATTGAATTCTTCCAACACTTCCCCATACATATCATACGAAATATACTATCAAGGTTATACGAAAAAATATATTAAACAATGAAAAGAACCCCCCATTTAGTAAGGATAGTATCTTACTGCATATCTCCTGTACCAGGAAGCAATCACAATCTGGCTTTTCCTCATTAACAAGAAGCGTGTACGGCACTTCCAACCTCTATAAATCTTCTCAATTAGAGTAGCCAAATCCTCCAATCTCTGCTTTCTCAGATCTTCTAGCTTGAAGAGCTGGGTGTGGGTTTTTTAGGGGTTTGGTTGGTACATCGGAAGAAAAACAGAAGGGGAGAAGAGACCAGAGAAAAACCCATAAGCACAGTTAGTGTAAAGAGAAATCTCTCCTTTATTCAAGTCCCCCTTCAGACATCTTTATCTTTATTCACCTCCAGAGCTATAGGCAGATACATCAACAAAGTTTGTGTCAGACACACTGTCACAAGTTGGCACACAAAAGTAACGTTAAATTTAGGCTGACAACTATTGTAGAGTCTTGATTCGCTTCAATTTTAATGGGTCTAACATTAAAAAGTGCCTTTTTTCAGTGCTAAATTTCACAACCACTGTATCACAGTGCTGTGTCTAGAAAAATCTGTAGTAGCCAACTAGTGAATTATGCTGTTTGTAACAGGCTACCCTTATGGAAGATGGCTTGACTTTGCAGAAGACATTTTTCACTTACTGTTCTTGGGTTGCGGATGAATATCTTTGATCTACCAAAGGAAAATTCTTCTTCAGGGATTTCCAATTCATTAAACAGGACCTCTACTCCAGCCCTAATAAGAAGCAAATGAGCTTAACAAACATGACCTCCAGCTCTAAAACTTCTTAGTTTACATATTCACAGAATAATTTATGGAAAGTATATGAAAGCATATTTTAAATTCTCAAATTGTGCTTGACATAAGAAGATTGAAAACCTAACTCATTTACTCACTGGTTACTTGGCTGAAGGCAAGGATAATCACTGTAAAGATTCAAAATAATTGATGGAAAAAAAAGCAATTTTGTAACAGCATCAGCAATGGCCTATTTTTTCCCCTTGTATCTGTAATAATTTTATTTAAAAAATAAAGGAAAAGGGAGGGATCTCACATTAACACCAAAATGTGAAATAAAGACTGACAAATTCGACAAAAGCTCATGATCCACACTCTACCAACTGCATTTTCTAAGTGTCAATGAAAACAGAAAACAGAACAGGTTACCCAGAGAAGCTGTGGCTGCCCCATCCCTGGCAGTGTTCAAGGCCAGGTTGGATGGGGCTTGGAGCAACCTGCTCTAGTGGAAGGTGTCCCTGCCCGGGCAGAGTTGGAGCTGGATGAGCTTTAAGGTCCCTTTCAGGCTAAGCCATTCCATGATTCTATGAACTGCACTGATCTTAGTGATGATTAACAATGCCATTGTTATCAATACTGCACCTCCACCATTATCTTGATAACGTAAAGATTTAAATTGTAGCTGAAGGTATGAAACTATTATGAAAGAAATTTAAATCATGCTATTGGTGGCCACGTGTAAAAAGAATTGAGAAGCCCATTTGCCTAAATAGGACATTATCTGAAAAACATATGTGAATATCAAGCATTTTAAAATTATATATTTAATACAATTTATTTGCAAAAGATATAATCTCATAGTTGTTCACCAATCATGTAATACCATTCTTGAAAGGACAGAGGAAGATTGAGTGCCTGTCTTCAAAGAAATGGGTATTCCTACACTTCGGTTATTAATCATAGAATAAATTAATCATAGAATAAATTAAAGTGTCCTTCTGATCATTCCAGACCTTCTAGTCATTTTGATTCCACTCCAGCCTATCTTCTCCCTTTCCTCCCTAGCCCCCTACTCTCTTTCAGGCCCACATGAGTAAAGGCTGCAATATATTCTAAAGCCAACATGGTCTCCTTGTTCATATGCAAAACCCGTTCCATTAGTAGATCAGTTCATCACTAAAATCATCTCTTTTGCCAAGGAACTGTTAATTTTTAGCCT
This sequence comes from Psittacula echo, assembly GCF_963264785.1. Classification (NCBI taxonomy): domain Eukaryota; kingdom Metazoa; phylum Chordata; class Aves; order Psittaciformes; family Psittacidae; genus Psittacula; species Psittacula echo. The sequence continues at coordinate 77,484,905 of NC_137743.1, forward strand.
AATGAAAAGTTAATGAAAGTTTCCCAGTGAGTGAACTCATCCAAAATCTGGAACAAGATGCGAAAGAACAACATACAAGTAAAACACTTGAGCCACCCTGGCCTACTTTTTAATTTCCTTTAAAAATACTTGAAAGTTCATTAAATTAAAAGGGAAAAAAAAATCACAACACATGGAAGATGGTAATTCCAATCACTGGAAGTGGACAGGCAAGAATACTGATGTTTTCCTACCTGGCTGGCCCTCTCCAGTGGGGCCATGTCTGCTTACACAGCATTTTGTACCTCTCCAGGCAAGGTTCATATGCCTGCCTGAATGCATAACCTGCCCTTCTGACCCGAACGTTCTCCAGAAGACCAAGGTAGCGGATCTGGTGGCACACCAGAGCATCATTGAAGATGTGTGCAGCCTTTTTGTCATTGGGTTTGATGCATCTGGAAAGGGAAACAAACACTTGTTTGTAGCACTGTACGTGTCAACAACTATTATACGAGTTTAAACCACGTATTTCATTAGTTTATCCTTGGATATGAAGATATTTTTTGTTAACTTTGCCAAACAAAAGTTCACCAGAGCTTTGCCACAGGGTAATTTACCTGATATAGTTGGGATTTTTTGTCTGAAGGTTCTTCATCAGGGTAGCCACTGAAGCCTTGAACTGTGAACCTGCCGTCGGTGGTCTCTTTAGATTGATCTTAGCAGGGTTACCTTCTGGGAACAACGCTTTGATAAGAGAGTGACTGGCCTTCCACATGGCCTGGGAGAGGTCACGGTACAGGAGATCATTATTTTTGTCAACAAATCCTTCCACCTGGTACATAACCTGAACAATACAGAAGAATCTCATCAGAGCATGTTCTGTACTATCACATAGGCCACTTCAAAACTGACCCAAGAAATCGATTTCTCCTTCTTTCTCACTACCCAGCACAAAAGACATTTCAGATTTCATTTTAAATTTGACATTTGGAAGACTTTCAGTTGGATGAAATTGCTGTGAACATGCTATCTGAGAAAGATGCATTTTCTCACACTGCTAACAGGTCCTTGTGCTGATCAATTCTGGTTTCTGAAATGGGAAAAAACCTTCTCCCGTGACAACTGTGATACACCACCACTTGCCAATACTCCAAAACAATCTTTTTTTGACTGAAAAAAGATTTTCTTTCTTTCTTTTCAATCACAGCAACAAAAATACCCTTTCCCTTCAAAGTACTAATGCTTACGTTATTTGCCTAACTAAAACAAGATATGAAATATCACCTCTTGATATCACAGCAGCAAGCAGCTATCTGCAGTCCTCAGGGGACTGTTCTTTTAGATGACTTTTACCAGGAAAACAGTCCAACAACAACAAGCATAAATGCAAAGCTCTGACCTGCAGCTGGAGACCCAGGAGGCATCTAGGGGAACTTCATGGAGATCCCAGATTGCTACTGTTCTTTTTAATTTTTGAGGGTAGGGAATTTGATTAATTGTGACAATTAATAATACGGATTCTTCAGCTTCAGATTTCTCAGTTCTGTGTAGATACGTGCTATGTACACAGAATACTGAATAAAACTGGTACAGACATAGCCATATTTTACACAATAGCAAGTGATTGGGAACTCAGGCAGCATTTCTGAGTACACGTTTCTGTTTCTGTTAGGTGTGGTAAATACACTACTGCAAGAACTGCTCGTATGAACTTGCTTCTATTTCATAAAAGGAGAGTCAACCTTTTGTTGTCCGGTGACTAGATCAAAAAGTTCTCAGCTGAGGATGGAAAAACAACATTCCTCCCAAAATAGGAGGAATTCACTGACTGCTCTGCTGGGTAAGTAAACGCCACTAACAACTGAAGACCCCCAGTGCCTGCTAAGACACAATCTGTTTGAAGTCCTTTACAAAGTACCGGGGGATTTTCAATTTGCTTTTAATTTTGACAACCAAAGAAATATCTAAGTATTAATCTCTGATTCGTTACATGCAATTATAGAATCTTCTTGGTAAACACATAACGCAAAGTTAACAAATGGCCACCTCAAAGGCTGAAAAGATGGTATTTCCAAGACTATTCTGAATGAGAAAATTATTGAGCTATTCAAAATGGTAAGATTGAGAAATCATTAAAAATTAGGGAAGCATTAAACAGTGCTGGAAAAATAAAACACTTTCCAAGTATTCTTCACTGTGTGAAAGTAACAGTTCGGGAGATTCAAACAAGAAATGTAGTTTCAACCCCTATGCTTCACTTTTTTTTTTTTTTTTTTGTTTTGTTTTAATAAAATCTCTTTTCACAAATTATTTTAATTAATCAAAAGTCATACTGAATTACACAGCAAAACCCGTCAGACTTGTATTTATTCATGCTGCTTATGTTGTAAAAAGCAAATACACTTGCAAGCCCCCTATATGGCTTTCTCTTCCATCTGTTTAAACATGCAGACTGTCCAAATAAACTCAGTTTCTTCAAATGTACAAACCCTCCACTTTCTCATCAACACGACTAAGGACTTCAGCTAGTTCAGCAACAAAGGCCATGTTTCCCAAAGTATCTTGCCTTCAGATGTGTGAATTCTTGTAATTCTAAATGTTTTATTTCCAGAAACTTAGCAGCACAAGCAGTTCACCATCAAACATGTGGGACATCTTTCTCCTTTGATGGAGAACTACTGTTGATTTCAGCTAGAGCAGCAAGACTTTTTACAACAGCATGTAGTAACAGGACAATGATGACTTTAAACTGACAGAGGGGAGAATGAGATTAGACATTATGAAGAAAGAAGTTCTTCCGTGTGAGGGTGCTGAGGCGCTGGCACAGGTTGCTCAGAGAAGCTGTGGCTGCCCCATCCCTGGCAGTGTTCAAGGCCAGGTTGGATGTGGCTTGGAGCAACCTGCTTTAGTGGAAGGTGTCCCTGCCCATGGCAGGGATTTGGAACTGGATGAGCTTTAAGGTCCCTTCCAACCCAAACCATTCCATGAGTCTATGATATCTGAAAACCTTCCAGCCCAAATCACGAAATCTAGGCTTACAACAGAAAAGATTAAGGCAGATCTAGATTTTTTGATCAACTATTGATTCAAGCAGTTCTTCTCCATTACTGTAACATCATTTAATGGAGAAAGAGCCTCTCCATTCTACCAAAGCCACGTGTGCGGCAGCCTTCACACACCACGTACTCCCTGCTTCACCAGGTACCTTTCCAGCGTAATGTTGGATCCTGAAGCAGCTGTGAGGCAAGGAGGTGTCATTGAGGAACCGGGAGCACTTGCTCATCCTGCTCTCAAAATGCTGGTGAGTGGCACAGACTTGGTTCAGCTTTTCTAAGAAGGTGTCATCGGTAACAGTTCCTGGTCTCAGGCATTCTTCATCTAGCATGGCCAGGATTCCAGTTTGGTTCTGAAGTTTCAAGACAACAGCTTTAGTGTTTGTTTCCATCAATGCATAAAAAGAACACCGCTCTCTCCTGCTTGACTTCTGCTACTCAGTAAAATGTTCCTTAAGCCATCTCAAAGTTTGGCTCTTTTCCTTATCCCCATTTCCAACAGGTTTTTAGTATCTGCAGTTTTGAAAGTCTGCTTCTGAGATCAGAAGCAGTCTTGAACTTCATCTTGGAATTTTGCATAACTTACTCAGACTCCAATTTAACTGGAAGTAGCCTGTTTAAGGGTAAAACCATCCTACATTTCATGTTAATGGTTAAAAACCTGTTCTTTTCCAATTGTCAAGGAATTTTATCTTTCTTGCTTTGCTAAGGCCATAAGAAGTCCTCTTATTAGATACAAGCACTTTTTGTACATAAAGCACTCAGTCACAAGTCATAGAGTTTTCTAGTTTCCATATAAAAAGAAATGTTATTTACAATGCAGCACGCGATATCTGCTATTGAAAACAGCACTAAATGTAAACATTAAAGAATTGTTTGGGTTTGGTTTCTTTTTTTGTGTAGATGCTGCTGAACATTTCTAACAAAGGAACATACGGCCTTATAGGAAAAATATTAGTAAAATAAACTTTTACCATACAAAATAAGATGACTAATAGAAGGAGTGGCTTGGTTTACAAACTCAAAGTGCGTGAAGATGCATACAGACTCTACAGCTAAATTCAATCTATGCACTGAAAAATTATTCAGGGAGATTCTTGAATATAACTTACGTTTTCTATTAGGTCACAAATTATAGCATTGTTGAAATACTCAATATGAGTCCATTCAATCCCCTATAAGAAAAAAAACCAAAATGTATGAACAGGAAAACAACCGAGGCAGCTTTTCCTCGAGGCAATTAAATTATATTCCAGTTAACTAAAACACTATTTTCAAATTGAATTCTATATGCTTACCAACATTTTATTTGTTAAGAAAGAAATGCGACCATCTACTACTAACACTATCTGTGCAAAATGACTGTCCTTGAGTGCCTGCCAAGCCCTCTCTCCGTTCCTTTCCCCCACCCGTGTCAGCTTCCCATGCACTCCCATGGCGTCCCGCCAGGCTCCTCCCGTGTCCGCCTGCCCGGTACCGCTCTGCCCATGATCCCACTGGATATAAGGGAATAAGGAAGTAAGCTCATTCCTCTGTAAGCATCCGAGAACAAAATTTGTAAGCTCTTAGTGGTTTGGTTTCTCTCTTTTTTTCTTTTTAATTAATGGGAGGAAGAGGGAGAGCTAAATTTAGATGAGACCGTCTGAAAAATCCAGAATCTGGCTGTTGTTCAGATATTCCTAATTTTTTTTCATATATCAGCAATAAAACTTATCAGGAGGTAACACCGGTGGGGCAAAGGACTGGAAAAACAAAGATTAATTCCATTCTTAACTCGCATTCTGCAGTACTTCTTGCAGTTTAGCTTTTTCAGGGTATTTTACATATCATTCAAGAAGCAAATGGCCGTAATGACGTTTCAAGAGTTTCACCACTGAATGCAAACAAGCAGACAGACATTCCCAAGCTTCCTCATCATCATCCTCAGGATTATGAGGCAGGAACGTTATTTGTTTTTTAGAAATGTTTATACAGCAAAATGGTGTCATCCAGCTTGAGCAGGGACAGCGCACGCCAGTTTGCACAGCTGTGAGCTGGTATTTTGTCTGAGCTCTGTAGATCACGGGGAGTACTGCTAAAACCTATTAAAACTTCGATGTTTACTCACAGAATAACATCAAACACCAGAGCCTGGGCTCCAAAGCACATCATAAACTTACCCAGAAAGCTGACACAGCTCCCTTCAAAACTTAACTGAAGAAAAGCTGGAACCAAAAATCTATTTGTAGTTTCTTTCATAGTGTGTGCTATTGTTTTACCCACCCACGTCCCTTTTGAAACAGGATTAGCTGTGGCCACTGTTAGGGTGTAGCCCAGACACTACTGCATAATCTAAAACACAGGCGGTAGGGTAGTGGCACTAATACAGAAAGCAGTATTAGTCTTCTAATAAATGAGCCCTTGCTCAGAACTGCCAGTCATTGCCAATGAATGAGAATTGGGTCTGGTTTTCACCTGGAGAACTCATAATGTGAAACAAAACCAAACCCAACTTTTTTTTTGCTTAATGTAACTACCACACAGTCCAACGTAAACATGCTCCATGCCAAAAAATGACTATTCCCTAAGAAAAGGTTCCAGCACACATGCCTGTGTATCTTCACAGGGACAACAGGAAGAGGAGGGTATAAGGAAAGATCCATTCAAGTATTACCTCTCGTATGTATTCCTCCTGCTCTTCTTTTAGGGTAAGTTCAATGAAGATCTGCTGCAACTTCTCATTACAGTAGTTGATAATGAATTGCTCAAAGCTGTTGTCCTGTCAGACAAAACATGTTTGCGTTTGCTGTTGTATAAACACCCTGGAACTCAGCTGGAGTAAGTCACTGCAAGTCAACAAGCTGCTTTATTAACTAATCCTTCCAGCTTTGTGATTATGATGGTTGGAGCAATATTTTATTGAGATTAGTTTGGAAATTTTAGACCAAATCCTTCCCTGAGGCCTTCTCCATTGGGAGGGACAAAAACTCTGTAGGCTATATTCATGATGCCTCTGTACTGATATTTTTGGGACAAGTCATAAAAGCACCCGTGGTGTCAGGGAACAAACAACAGAAGTTTTGCCTGCACTAATCTGTCCCCATACGTAAAATGTCATCTCCTGTGGGTTCTGATGAATAAAACTATGACAGTAGCATTAGCTCTTTTCCACTTAGTTGCCAATATTTCACTCCAGATCCACAGCCCAAGCTGCTATTCTGGTTGCAGCTGCACCTGGGTTAAGAGACTATTGGCTCCAGAGGTCAACCCACCTCTTTCTTGCCAACAAACTGCTCATGTAATTTCCCCCTGAAATGAGGGAAATTAAAAGAACTTTATCAACCACAAATCCTCTAAAAGGCTAATTCTGATTAAACGGGGTTAGGGAGCAAGCATGTGTATGACTCTCTGCAGAAACCAAATACCACTGGTAAAGCCCTCGCTCACTCAAGTCAACTGATGTTTACTGCTGACATCACCAGGGCCAAGATTGCAGTGTAAAAGCTGTGGTTTACCACTTCATCTCCATTACCTTAAATGAGCGCAGTTTGGAGGCCAGGTGCCTATTCTGCAGACTGGGTTAAAATGCCCCTTTCAAAGAAATGGGGGACAGCAGCTTCATTCGACTTTCCCAGTGCTTGTGTCAGTCATTAGCATTATAAGAATTCCATACATGTATATACAGAAATAGCTGCAACCAAGAGTAAATTTGGGTATCAGCTGCTGGTCTTCTCTTCTTGGCTTTGGAGTTGTGGGGTTCTTTCTCCTCTGCCACTCCTTTTTTTGTTTTCTTTTCTAATTACTAGTCATGAAGAACATTTTGGTTATTCAGGAAGCCTGAAAATTTGCAGAATAGACCACTAAGCCTTTATACACTATCAGATAGGTCTGCTATACATTACCTGTGAAGACCAAGTTATGGTGGTAGAATTTTTATGATTAAGGGCAACTGCAATCATTTCAATGTTTAAATTAAGGATATGGTTGCTAACTGAGATTAAGAACACGCAAGCAGATTAGAAAATATTGAGGTAGCACAGATTACTTTTATCATTTGAGTTTTAGGTAAAGCAAAATCATAGCTGATCACCAAACTTTCTCAGCCACATCAAATTGCCCCTCACACCAACTGCAGTTATCAATCAAAGATTGCAAAACTTGCATAGCTTTAGATGAGACAGTTAAAATTTGGCATGCAGCAAAATCAGCACTGCAAACGAGTCATACTTACTGCATTCTGTTGCAAAAAGAAATTACATAAACTGCAGTCAGTACTTATACTTTCATAACAACACAAAATATTTCTATTAGCATTTATTTAGTGTACCAAGTAGATCAGTCTTTTTATCAGACTCATGTTTGTACATCACTGAAAGTACTACAAAAATGTTATGCATTACTGCTCGTAGATGAGTGTATCTTTAGGTACTACCCAAGGATTATCACATAAATCAAGGGACCGAGGCACATCAGAGTGTGACACAAAACAGCATTCTTGCACTGTCACATCTCTAAACCACCATGTATTTTGTTTTGTCTCAAAAAGCCATGTATATATATAACCTTTGGTAGACAAATATCAGTAAAGGGTGAGGAGAATGGGGAAGGAAAGAGAGAGTACTGAAGGAAGGATGAGTAAAAGTTTATTTGATACATTCAGATAAGGCCATCACTTTAGATATATTGAGTTTGAAGAAAGAGGACCCCAACTGACACATCACCTTGACAAAGAGGAAGGGTAAAACACACTCTGCATCCTCCTGCCAGGCACATGCCACCCAACACAGAAAGATAGTTTCTCCGAAAGAACATGTTATTTTGATTACAAGCACTACAGGACTTTTCACTCACATATTATACACAGTATTCATCTTCAAAAGGGGATGGAAACTGAACTGCAAATCCAGCTAAACCATGTAATTAAAAGGTCATTAACAATATATTAAAGTAATTGCTAGATGCTTTCCCGATTTGCTATGTATCTGTGATATTTATGGTTCGCCAAAGAAAGGCAAACCAAAATCCACAGACTTCTTCAGAAAACACCCACTTTAGTCTATGAAATTCTATTCAATATTGCCAAGCCACTGAAAATTGCTGTTCCAGGAAAAGTGTCATTGAAGAGCAGTAGCAATTTTGTTCTTTATGTATGATACAGAGCAAAAGGCTAACAGTTAATTTACAGCAACCAAATTGAGGAAAAACATTTGGAATTACAGAAACTCTCAAAACGCTTAACTTTGAACACACAAGAAGACATTTGGTAGACTAAATATACTTCAGAAAGAGGCATTTCCTTTTACAGGTTTTAAGAAACACTGTATGAAAAAAAAATTAGAGTGTTTATCTTGGCAAATCTGAGTAAGGCAACAGAGACTGTGAATTTATTCTCTCTTACTGTATATCTGTAATTTTTAGTTATGTGAAGGCTTCACAAAGCATAGACCAATTCTCACAAACGAGTTGTCTCCCAGTTTTTTTAATGAAGGCTCCTTGAAATTACTATGATAGAACTAGAAAGGATCTAAAGGACTTCTGACATTGTTTTTTAGAAGGCAATAAAGAATGATTCTTATCAGTGATAACACACAGAATCATAGAATAGTTAGGGTTGGAAAGGACCTTAAGATCATCTAGTTCCAACCCCCTGCCATGGGCAGGGACACCCCACTCTAAACCATATCACCCAAGGCCTCATCCAACCTGGCCTTGAACACCGCCAAGGATGGAGCATTCACAACCTCCCTGGGCAACCCATTCCAGTGCCTCACCACCCTCACAGTAAAGAATTTCTTCCTTAGATCCAATCTAAACTTCCCCTGTTTAAGTTTGAACCCGTTACCCCTTGTCCTGTCACTACAGTCCCTAATGAAGAGTCCCTCCCCAGCACCCTTGTAGGCCCCCTTCAGATACTGGAAGGCTGCTATGAGGTCTCCACGCAGCCTTCTCTTCTCCAGGCTGAACAGCCCCAACTTTCTCAGCCTGTCTCCATACGGGAGGTGCTCCAGTCCCCTGATCATCCTCATGGCCTCCTCTGGACTTGTTCCAACAGTTCCATGTCCTTTTTATGTTGAGGACACCAGAACTGCACACAATGCTCCAAGTGAGGTCTCACGAGAGCAGAGCAGAGGGGCAGGATCACCTCCTTCGACCTGCTGGTCACGCTCCTCTTGATACAGCCCAGGATACGGTTGCTTTCTGGGCTGCGAGCGCACACTGAAGCCGGCTCACGTTCATTTTCTCATTGACCAACACCCCCAAGTCCTTCTCTGCAGGGCTGCTCTGAATCTCTTCTCTGCCCAACCTGTAGCTGTGCCTGGGATTGCTCCGACCCAGGTGTAGGACCTTGCACTTGGCATGGTTAAACTTCATCAGGTTGGCATCAGCCCACCTCACAAGTGTGTCAAGGTCCCTCTGGATGGCATCCCTTCCCTCCGGCGTACCAACTGAACCACACAGCTTGGTGTCATCGGCAAACTTGCTGAGGGCGCACTCAATCCCATTCAGGAGAAATGAACTGGTAGGATCCAGCCACCAGAGGCTGTGCTTGTTCCTTACGCTGACCATTTGCATTAAGCAACAGAAATGGTTTTGGCCAACATAGGAAGACCCACAATTTCAGGAAGAGTTAATAAATTCAAATATTCTTAGGAAATTTTAGGGGGGGAAAAAAAAAATTAAGAGCAGCATTTCTCAAAGTGTCAGCTTCTCTTCCAGGCTGTAATTCTGCTACTTTAATGTTGAGAGCATCACTTCAATCCATGCATTTTGATAGCAGCATTTCAAACTATCCCTTTGAAATCACCGCAGAATACAAAGTGTAACCTTTGGGGAAGAAAAGTACCACTCAGTCTCTCAAATTAAATTAAAAGTGCTGGGAAACATAATGTCACCTGAGATAAGCTTAAAGTCATGTCAAATTTATAGATACAGAGCAACCAACCACCCTCAGCTTATCCCCTCAATCTTTTATAAGGTGCAACAATACATTTAGACAAGTAGAAAAATTCACTGACAAAAATCAAAGCCTACTTCACTATGTTTTTCACTTCACAGATAATGGTGTCTTGCTCATACAACTTTATTCTTTATCAACCTTCAAACTACCAGGCATCAGAGTGGCGTTTCATGAATAGTAAGTTTGTGAGCTCTGAAAAGTTCTGCTTCAGGTAAAAATACAGTCTCATATACACAAGCAGATCACGATGTTGTATTTGCTCAGGTTGTTCAGAGTCAACCATGAAAAATGAAAAGTTCTTCTTTTGAACCACTGCTCTTATATAAGTTACATATTGGTGCTTGAAAGTCTAAGGAAAATATTTCTTATTCCTTAATATTTTACCTAATTTCTTCTTAGGAAGTTTCCAGTCATGCATATCACGGAATCATCTGAAAAAACATATATAGATGTTCCTGACCTTAAAAATTGCTATACCAGTAAAATACCAAAAAAAATTGCCTCCATATGTTGATGATGAATGTAATTTCTTGCATTAGATTTAGAACACAAAATATCTAATCCAGGGTATTTTCGTATGAAAACCAGCTACCTCCTATCCTTCTCTCCTCACAGAGAATTCAAATTCACCCATGAGTACCCAGATTCCAGCAACTTCCAGAGACACTGAAGCAACTAAGATGATACCTACTTAAAACTGAAAACTGGGTACTTTTCCATACTAGTAGTAGGTAGGAATAAATTCTTATCTTCCCCCTTGCCCAATAAAGCCCTAGTTTAAATATTCAATTTTCTTATGTTTTCTCTACTGTCTTCCCAAATCAAACATACAGTGTTGTCCAAATCTTGTCCAAATCTACTCCCAGCTGTATCATCAGTATCAAACCTGTACAAGATATCTCTCAATATTTCCTCTTCCTTCGTAATCTTTCATAACACCAGTTCTTGTTGATAGCAAATTCAAAAATCTATGTATTGCTCAGTCTACAGCCACCAACAAAAAGGTGTTGGGCAACACCTTTTCAAGTACCTTGTATGAACACATGCAACAAAATAATATTATATGAGAAGCATTTAAAGGAAAAGCACAATTTAAAACAAAATCCAAACATTTCAAGTGACGAGACTGTGGAGTGAACAGAACCAATGTTATTAAAATGAACTTTTTGATCAGTATGGAGCGGAGAAGGCATGCAGAGACCGATGCTTTTGCTCTAACAAATACAGCCCCAGAAAGTAGCTTATTTCAGCATCAATGCAGCTCCAGGACTCAGAATTCTCTGACCCTCTCCTGACATAGGCAGGTGATCCCAGGTAGTTCCGTCAGGCCCCTAGACTGCTACTGAGAGTAGTAGGGAAAAAGCCAGATGGCAAAAGTAACGGTGATAAAAGACCAACATACTCACTTCACTGAGATGAATGGTGAATGAATGGTGAAACCAACCAGCAAATTTAATTTCTATCCAACTGTGGTGTCTGGGGATAGGGATTTTTATGTATGACCACAGAAGCATATGAGTTTATGAGGTGAAACTAAGAAATACAAATGGTAGAAAATGAAAAACCAGCAAGATGGGGAAAGTGCATTTAAAGAAAATGAAAAAAGACACATTTTTCTCTAAGAAAAAACAAGCTGCATGTTTCTCATGTACTCAGTTCTAACATTTTTTTCTAGTTTTCTCAAAGTCAGTGAAGATATGTTAACAATATTCGTCCCGTGTTTCTGTTTATATATACAAACATCAGAGGAATCAAACGTAACTGAAATATATCTCACGTGAAATAGAACGTCTGTGCTTTTGTGTAAATATCTCTATAGGCAAAGAACCAGGGAAGCATATCATTCAACTATAAACATTCCACATACATACATGTAATCAAACTATGCTTCAGTGTGTCTAAAGGAAGCAAGAAAGACATATGCTGAAGCTTCAGGGCTTATCCATTTGCCATACTTGCGTAGCAAAACAGCTTCAGTTCTTATTGATACTACTGGCACTGGTAGAGAACCAGGCACTCTGAAATCCATCTTGGTCTCAGCTGTGGTGTCCAGACATGCATGTTTAAACCAAATTTGGAGTTCAAAGGGGGAACAACTACAGTGAGTCCAGTGCACAAAATGCATGTGTGATCCATGGGGAAACCCGGGTACAATCATTTCAACAAACTCAACCCGATAAATTGCAGTCTTGAAACAACAGAAATTACAAGTAGGCAAGAGCCTACTACCTAATCATATCCATTCCTCTACTAAGACAGAACAGATGCTATAGGGCAAAACATTATTCTGACAACCTGAAGCAGAGCATTTGTGGCTATTGCTCCAGCATTTCAAATATTTCCTCTGTTAAAAACAGCCAGCCAATGGGATTTACTTCATAAACCTGTGTTTTGTGAAATAATCCTCTCTAAATACTTAAATTATAACATGATTAATTAAACGGTGATTAACTTCTTGGGATGTAGCTCTGCTTCTAAGCATTCTAGCACTTAGGGATATTATCACCTTAACTGTATTTTGAAATCTCCACAACACCTAGGAGTCCAACCAAGGGTCTCTCTCTGTAAAGCCCCCCTCCTTCATAACACTTGCTAGCAGATGTAGTTGATCAATTAGAGATCAAAAATACAGCTCTGTTTCATATTACATGGGCTTTCCCCTGTGTGATTAGATTCATTAGAGGGCCAGGTACACATATTTTAGTACTGCTGCTTGCCAGTATGTAATATGCTGATGGGCATCCGAAAAGGGTTGAACAATTTCAAAGAGTAAATCTGTTGTAAGATAGAGTGCCTAGAAAAGGAGGCTGGAAATTATGGTCTGGATATTAAGACAACTAAGAAAACAACCGATGCCCATGGTTCAGTTAGAGCCAAAGTCAAGACATGAAAAGAGGGGCCCCAGAGCCTAAAAGAATGAAAAAACCCCAAAAGCACCAATTTTCTCCATATGCCCCTTTTTTCCCCTCTAATAAGTCATCTTAGCAAATAACTAGAACTTTCTCCATTAAAATCATCCTTGGGGTGTGAGAAGTCTCTGAGCCAGCAGCAATCTCTTGGAGCTCAGAGCATGCTCTGCAGCTGTGATTTCCTTCATGTAATGAACAGCATAGAAAAAGGCAAAGCAACTATTCAGCAACTGGACCAAGCTGCTGTATAGGTTTATAGTAAAAGTGGAAATATCTCCCCAATTTTTTAAGATGCCTTGAACATCTCAGAAAGTAATTTTCAATGTTTACCCCTTCTTTATTTGGTCACCTTCTTCTTAAAACAGAAAATTACCACAACTATGAACATGTTAATATAATGAAACTTCATATTTCTAACGGATTCCCTCAATAAAAATACTGGCATTTTATCAATGTCCAGATGACAGTTTAGGTAGTGCATGAAACATTACCAAGCTTCCTTCCATCACCACAAGGGACTTTTACACACAAGAAACAAGCTAACTGCCATAAAATGTAGAAGTACTATCAAAGTGCATCACAGACTGTGAGGAACAGACCTGGTTTTACCACTGGGAGGTTTGTTTGGATCTTTTTGTTGGTGGTATTTTTATTTACTACTGGAGTTTATGCAGCATGTGGATGCTGCCATGTCTTTGCCTGTTCTTGCATACATGGAGCAAAAGGAGTTGGTCAGACGCTGGCCGCAGAAACAAGGTATTGACATCACCTTGGGTCAGCCCTCAGCAGATGTCTGAAGACCAAGTGGAAAGAGACCCTTTCTTTCTGCAGCCTTTATTTTTGCACGTCTACGCCTAGCACATCCCCGTTTCTCATCAGGCTAAAACATGTGGAACAAACTGCTCTGCCAAGGGATTGTGCAAAAAGCATTCACACTCTCAAATTGTCTCCTCAGGGCCTGTCAAATTTCAAGAATAAGCCTTGTTTGGCAGCCTCAACTTTCATAAAACTGCACTCCAAGTCATTAGCTTTGTCATATGGACCAGCTACATAAGTGACACCTGAAATCTCAGCCAACCAGCACAGACACACTTTTATCTCTAAAGGCTTGGCAGGATGAAATATTCACACTTTCTGCATGACATCCATTTTTATACACCCTAGCCCTTGTCTACATAGTAAATGTACACAACAGAAAACTAAATGCCCAAACTGAACAGAATCTGCTCATCTCTGTGGAAACCTGCCAGGCCCCCAGTCATCTGCCTTCCTCAGCCTTCTTTCTTTTTCATAAACCCCACCCCTTCCACATTTTGCAGAGATGTGGAAACCACTTCTGCCCAAAAATACAGAAACAAACACAGAATAATGCAGGAGCAGTCCTAATCCTACCCCAGGAAGTCTACAATTGAGCTGGTCCTGAAATTCCCTGTGCCATCACCGACCATCATCCCTGCCCATCTCAAATCACAGTCTAGGCTGCAGACTGACTACGTGTGCAGCTACTCAGGAATGTGGATAAACATAATTGTGGAACAATTAGCGTCAGGCTTCAATCTATTGCTCAAGCTCCAGCAATGTCACAGAACCAACCCAGCCCTGCAGCCTGCTTTTTCACACTAATCCTGGTCCCTAAATCCTTGCCCGTAGACAACTCACACAGACACCCAGAATTTCAGCATTTTGCTTTCAAAACACTCAGTCCCAGCATACAGCTTATCGCAAAGGGCACGGCAGGATTCAAAAATAAACACAGCTTTACAGCACCTATTTTGTGGATTGTTTAGCCAAGCTTGCTGTTGACATCTGCCAAACCCACAGAGGCTGAGGATTATCAATAGATTTAAATTCCCTAATCTGAATTTTTGGACAGCCGTATCCTTAAATCTGTTTTCTTGGATAGCTTTTGGGTTTGTCCTTCATAAAATACTAACAGAAACCAAATCCCAAAGAGTATATGCCAGCATTATCAATACTTCAGTAACTTTCCATTGTTAAGTTTCAAGAAACCTTCAGTTGCTTTGTAAATTAACTGAAATTACAGACAAATGCTGAAATTACAATGGACAGCAAATAAACTTTCAAAAACAGATTAAAAAAAATCTCATTTATATAAGCTTCAATTTGCATTATTGAATGCAAACTGAATTAGAACAAGAATGCTATTGTCATCAGAAGGTGAAGTGTTGGATCTTTCAGAATGAGAAATCCGGATTTCTTTACTCTTCTTACAGGAGGAATTGCACAATGAGCTAAGGAGTCACCCTGAAGAGGGATAAGGCCCAAGAAATACTCTGCCTTGAATTAGGAATCAAAACAAATCCCTCAAAGATCTGTAGCAAACTAATATTTTTGCAGTGGAAGCAGACTATAACATATTACAATAACTTTCAAGTGAGAATCTCAGGACAAACCAGGTAAATTGGTTTATCATCAGTTTATTCTTATTCATGGCTGTCCATCGGATATTCTTTATCATCTTTATTAAATTAGAATATCATCGGTTTATTCTTAGCCTGATGGACAAGTGTAACACTAAAGGAAAAATAAAATAGAATGAAAAGCACCCTTCAGTAGACACATATCTTGCTACTTACTCCAATGGTATTAAGCTTCATGTGTAAATATTTTGCATGTATATAAAAAACTTCCTACTACCCCTTCTGTAGTGTGTAGTAGGAGTTCTGTCTCCAAGGTACAAGAACACTCCAGGTAAAGCACATGCACTAATGATAAATCTATTTGCTTCCTGAGTACAAACATGATTAAAGTAGATTTTTTTACCTTCAGCTTATCAAATAGCTTACAAGTTTTAAATGCACAAGTTCACAGATGAAGTCTTTCAAACACATTTTTGACACAAAACATTCTTTGTAGAAATTATGTTCTAACCTTCAAGAACAGACACAGAAGTCAATATCCAACTTAAGAATTAGGTTCAGAAGGGAACTGCACATTTTTAAGTCAAAGGTGTTAAGTGATTTGCAATTAGATGGATATAGTTACTGCCATTAGCTACACCTCAGCTAACATTTCAAATGTTTAGCCATCATGTTTACAAATGTCTCACACAGTAAACCTCTCCAATTACCACTATACTTCTTACGCTGTACATCTTAGGACATTATTGACTTTGCCTTGAGTTACAGTACTGTACACTGTTAAAATTTACTTTGTTTATTGTTTTAATATAATTAAGTTTAAACACTATATTTTCTGTGAAGTGGTTGCTTAAATGCTCAACACTAATTGTTTTTTGTAAGCATTTTCTGAAGATCTTTAATAATTTCTGTGAGATTCAATCATTTGTTACAAAACTCCACAGAAAAATATGTGGTAAGCATCCTCTTCTCTTGCTTGACCTTACTTCATGACATTCATTCAAGCAACTGTTTATCACAGAATTATTTTACTCAATTTAAGGATTATGACATTACATCAATTTTTGTTCAAACTACAGCTGCACAGAAAATTAATTTTGTTTTGCCTCAAAATAATATCTCTGCTCTTGATTTAATTGAAAATAAGTCAGCGGTTTCTGATTATAAAATTAACCTGTCTGGAAACACAAGGATAACTAAGTGGGTAGTACTGGAAATACAGCTGATTCAGGATTCGCTAATGGACTATTTGTCTATCATTCACCCTTTGAATTACAGTACTGCTATGCAGTCCCAATACTAATACTGTAGGAGTGACCTCTAGAACCTAAACCAATCAGGCTTTTTTTTCAAACATGCTCAAATTAAAATACGGTATAGAACAAGTCATGTATGCTTCTGGCATACTACTTGACTCCCATTTTCCATGTTCAGATATAACTCCATTATTTCTGTGATGCTGAGCCAAGCTGCTTGGCTAGTGCTCTTGCCTCATGAGCACCTCTTATACGAATGGATTGATGAATTTGATCCTCAAATCACAAGGCAAAACTTTCCCACATTTCCCAGCAGAAAAAACATGCAAGATAGGAGTGAAGAGTGAGCAGCAGGACCTGTATTATTTTAAAGCTTTTGAGTTTGTATGAATTAGGGAAGCTGCATTGTAATTCAGTACGAAAGTGAAGACAGCGGTTCTTTCATTTTTCTCCTGCAGAACTACATCTCCTGTACTCACCTACTTACTCATGACCTTCTAAGATGTTGAACTCCAACAAAACAAGAAAATTACATACGAGAGACAACCTTGTCTCTAGAACACCACCCCACAAACACAATTACTCATTTGGCTTGTGTGTTAGTACAAGCTTCTGTCTCCCACCTCAGCCTACATATTTATGCTTAATCGAACATAAAAGAAAGAGCTAGTGAAAACAAAGAGTCCTGCCCGAAGATGCCAGCAGTACCAGTCCAGTGTCCAGCTTTCTAAAGGTATGCCAAGGACCAGCACCAAAGAGATCTGGCACCGAGATCTCCATTCAGACACCTGACCGCTTCCAATACATTTTCATAAATACCTTCTTCTGTTTAGTGCAAACAATACAACCTAGCTTAGTAAACCCTTGAAGCAAGTAACAGCTTTGTTCTTCCTCTTCATGGAAGTATTTTGATTTGCACATACTTTGATGTCATGCTTCTGAAATAAAACTTACGGCACCCTCCCATGTACAATTACTCTTTTTATAGATTATTCCCATCTTCCACATAGCTTAAACATACTCCCTGGATTTTCAAAGAGGGATGTAGGGAAGTGGGTAAGGATTCTGTGTTTTCTACTGATTTTTATCCTCAGCTGAGTTTCTAGTTTAAACACTATACAGATTCCAACCAAGATTCATAAATCTCTTAGAAAACCCTGTCAGAATAAGATTAATGAACACACTCTCTCCCTAGTGTTCCCTAACCTAATTAAAAACTCCTCGTTGACTTTTGTTTCAAAATAGCAGCAGTCTAAAAATACTATCATAAACAAACAGCAGTGAGCCACAGATCGTTAGTTAGGAATCGGTACAGAATACTTAATGAAGGGAATCGAGACGAAAAGGAATATAATTCAATCTTTGATTTTGACAGGGCAAAAATGTATCGTCGTGTTTTTTAAAGAATACAAAGCTTGTTCAAAGACATCCACAAAATGCCTCAAGGCAGAAATGACACTGCAGTTTCTCTTATGCTCAGAATGTATATCCCTGTATTTAGCTTACCCATCATAAGTATTTATTTACCTATGGTGTAAAAACACAAGTTTGGCTTTCAGAGCTTTCTGTTTCAATTACCAGACATGCTAAGACATCTCTCTTTGGCTTACTTTTCTAACTCAGGAATGACACACTTGATTCAAAATTACATGTATTCTGATTCATGATCTATGCTATTAAACTTTAATAACAGCTCTCACGTTAAATGTTTACCATTATAAAGGTCTTACCTCAAAAATTTCAAAGCCATAGATGTCCAGCACCCCCATTACCTTCTTTCTCACTTTTGTTTGTGCCTTAAAAAGATAATAATTAAACATTGAGTCAGTCGTCTGTACGTTCCATACTTGGGAATCAAGAAAACTAATGTATCTCATGAGTAGGCTGTCAAAGTCTGTAAACTAAAATGTTAAGCATGGTTTCCCAAAATACACATGGCATGAATGATTTTATTAGCTTAAAAACAGAGCAGACAGCAATTTGTTGAGCTGTGATACAGTTATTCCTCTGTACCATGTCTAACAGTGTACAACCAGGAAAAATGAAATTGGCAAATAGAATTCTACCAACCACTTTAGAGGGTTTCTATTGATTTTTTTTTTTACAGGCACAAAACAATGATACCTTAATGCTTTCATTGATTCTGGTAACAAGCCAAGAGAACAGTCGACTGTATAGATTCTTAGCCAGAGCATCACGGGCGTAGTAAGCCTAAGCAGAAGAACGAAGAAAAATGTTATAAATGCTGGGCTAACCCCAACATTTTTGTTACTGACATATCTTAAAGGTGCTATGAAGCTTTAAGTGGAATGGCTCAGGCAGCAGTGCCTCTGCCCAACCAGGCAATGAAGCCAGTCCAGGGGTGTTAGGACACTTTGGCAGTGCTGGTAGCCTGGTGATGCACCCCTCTGCCTTCCTGGCCACTGGCTGGCTGCTGTGGAACCGCAGCCACAATGAGGGCACTTCAGCTCCCTTTCTGCTCACCCAGATATCCTCTAAAGTCTCACATCCCCCATCTTAATCCTAGGCAAAGGGAGCTGAGCAGCTGCAGATAGGGAAACGACATTCCTGCTAGCCTGAGCTGATGAGACACAGGTGGCAATCACACAACATTACAGAAAGATAAGTCCATGCTGGCAGCAGCAGTTTTTCAGCAACCCCGGGGCATACAACTCACATGAAATCACACCAGTTGCTCTAACTGAAAACAGCCTGCACAACACTTTCAACATGTCTTTGTGCAGAACTGTTTCATCTTTTCATTCTCTGCAACCTTTTCCTATCCCTCATCTCTTTGAGGTAACCCACAAGCGAAACATCCAGTACACCTGAACACTCAGAAACCGCTGAAGAAAAAACACACTTATGTTGCTTATACGTTCTATTCACTACACCCTATTAGTTGTAGCTTTTATTTGGGCAGTCATGGTTTAAGTCATGTAAAATGAATTGCCATTTTAAACAATTCTTTCCTTTAAATTCAGGTGTTCTTTTTACCTGAGCCACATTCAGTGTTGTTGAAACTTTTTCTTGCTTGGCTTCAACCGTCCGGAAGCTGAAAGCTCTTTCCAATACAGACTGGTCTATACCTGTCAACTCGCAGATTTCCTTGAGTTCTAACATGAAAAAGCAGAGTGTAAATATAATGAATCCTTTTGTATCATTGCTTTTCCTCCCACAAAACTATTGGATTTTAAGTAGTTCAGTATTTTCCCAAATCAGGTTCTCTTCAAGAGAAATGTCCCCCCCCTTAACACTTCCTGGCAGCTACACAGTTGCCAAGCAAAGCTTCTTAAAAAGATGCAAATCACGAGAAAACAGAGTTATTAGTTTTGAAAGCACTTTCTATCTGGTTATTTTTGTGAAGGTAAATACCTGATTTTCTGTCAGTAACTGCTTTTCACGAAGAAAAACTTCCAAATGAAAATAAATGAACTTTCAAAAGGTATCAACTGCAAAAAACATGACCAAATGAATCTGACGTTACAGGCAGAGATGCCCTGCTATAAAAACCAAAAAGCCTCCACTGCAGAATAACCAAGCCCTTACAGAAATGCATAGCACCATCTAACATTTCAGAAGGAAGTGTTAAGAAAGTGGAAAAAAAAAGAGAAACTAATCATTTGTGGAATTTCAAAGAGGACAACTGACATTGCACAGAATTCAACCCATATTTGCCTGCGGGTGAGTTCTGGAAACAATCTAATTTAACTTATCTGTAAGGATATAGTATGCCTACAGAAAGTACAAAATTAGTAATGACTTCAGCCAAATTAGTGGTTTTCCTGCCATCACTAATCTCATCTTACCGTTTTTATCTTTGATTTTACTCTCATCTAGTCCGTTCACACGAGATTCAGGCTTAAATTCAATATTTCCCAATTTCAGAACGGCTGCCACCACTTCAAAAACAGACTGTGTTTCATGATCCATGAAGCCAACAATCTGCATTGCATTCTGAAAAGGGGACAGATAAAACTATGAGAGAAAAGAATCTACACACACACACACACATACATATAAAGGTTGAATAAGAACGGATGTGAATGTCAATCCAGTCCTTTTCTAGTATTCCTCCAGTTTATGTGTTTCTAAAATGCAGTACTTCTTTTTTTAAAGCCACTTAATTAAGTTTATAACCCAATCCAATTTTCCGCACTCAAATGACCAGATACTGCTGTCTTCTTGGTTCACTCTGTCACTCTAAAAGCCAGTAACTTTCAGAATCTAAAATTGCATACACTGGGTAATAGGGTCCTGTATTCTCCTTATCCCTGAGTACAATCAAGCAGAAAGTACCACGGTAAATCATCTTGAGAACCATCCCAGCCTGCCTTTCTTTTGACTTGGTCAGCATCACTGGGTTCGTGAAGCTCAGTCACTGCTGTCATAAGCAGCTACACAATACAATCTTTTCCATGGTCTCATCAAGGGGCCTGGGCTGCTTTTTTATTCTCTTTCCTTTTTTGCTTTTGGTCTTTTTTGTATTTCCACTAGAATATTCCAGAAACTTGGTTCTTTGCATTTTCTAGTTGTACCTAAGCTTCCCTGTACAAATATGCTATACTCTTGCATGAAAGGTGCTAGCACTCAGAGAAAATGGCTCTCTTAGCCTAGCCCAAGTGGCCAGACCTAGGGCACGAGAACTCTTGTTCTTATTCATGTTGAGCCCTTTGGGGTTTACACCCAACCCCTGTTTCTTCTTACCCTAACAGTTCTGAAGTTCGCAGCATCGTCCACTCCATTCACTTTGGCAGAATCAAGGCCCAGGTAGTTGTATCTGCTGAAGTCCCGCTCCAGTTTAAGTTTGCCTAATAAACCAAATAAAAATATCATTAGGAACAGCATGCTTGTTGTTAGCTCTTTTATCCCTGAATTAGTATTGCGGTTCAGGCCTTTGGTCGCTCGAGCTTGATCCAGGAGATGACAGTCTTGTGCGGAATCTTCCTGATTGCCTATGCAGCTTTTCTCCAATCAGTTTTGCCTATTCCACTTGCCCTTAGTCATCGTGCTTGTAGGAAGTGTGGGTAATGCCCTTCCCAAATCTTCGTTCACGAAGTCAAGCCATCAGTATTGTTAAGACCTGTTGTTACTAGTAGGTTTAAGTTTTCGCCAAGGATCTTTATTATAAGCCTTCTGAATAAGAATAGGCTTTCTTCTTTGCTTATAATACACTGCAAAGCCATTTCTGACTCAGATATCCAGCTAATACCAAACCATATATTTACTTCAGGTATTACTATTGCTGCTACCACCATATCACGTTTCCCACAAAAGATTTATGGGTGTGGAACAGCACATTAAGTATAAAGAAAACCCATATTTGAAAATGGCACAGGGGCAACTTACAGAGGAAGTCTTCCGATGCACCAGACAGTATCTGATAGAAAATGTGGAAGTTTCTTTCACCTCTTGGCTGCTTAACAACACGAGACTTCTCCAGCAGATCTAAACAAGCAAACAAAACCTTACATGTCAGGGAAAGACTGCTGGAGCAAAACGCTTTAATGTGAACATAATCCCCCATCATTTTCTATTTCATTGCTTTATATCATCATCAGCAAATGAGAAAGTGATAAATGGTAGGCACAAACCTTATCAGAATGTATCACATCAGTACATAGTTCTCAAGTAAGTTATTTGAGCAAGCTGTAAACCCAGTATACTTACAAAAGCTTCAGTCTATGAGCTGCAAAGAAAACTCATGTCAGGGAGACAATCAATGTGGTCCTCAAAAGATGTCAACCAATTTACAGTACCATCAAAAAATTAAGATTTGGTGAGAATAATGATATGGGCAAAGGTTTGAAAAGAACTGAAATGTCAAGAGGCTGAGCACAGCGCAGATGGGGAAATGAAAGAGGGAAGCCAAATGAAGAATTTAAACTGAATGATCGTGTAGCACTTGTGATCCTCAGGTGCATCAGACTATGAAATAACTCCCAATGAGACTGACAGAAGCTCCATCATAAGATACTTCAAGTGAAATGGAAAAGCAGCACTTTGAAAAGCATCATTGCACGCATTGAGTAATCTGACAAGATCACTTCGACCACTGCCATGAGTGATGGGCACGTTTCTAAACCTTACCCATAAGGGCAGGAATCCAGGCAGATAGCAGAAGCAGACTGAGTTGTAACACCCTGCAAACACTTCAGACACTCGATCATATTTACCAAGAAGCTGACAATACAAAGCTGGGGACCACAGCCTTTACTACATGGAAAGGCTGTGGTTCCCAGCACACCAGGGAAGGCGTGCAATAAGAGAACCCTGGACAGGTATCAGTGTCACTCTGGTTTTAACTTGTTTTCTCACTGGCAAACAAGGGCTCCATACCATTTTTCCAGATAGCAAACCCACAGTTCCCAGTACACAGTTTCTCTTAAGCTACATATATTCAGTGACACGAAGACAGAGACATTCAGTGCCTCATTCCAAGTACACAACAAAGGAGTTTCCCCGTGCACCTACCACCACATACCCACCACAGCTCTCCGACTGGGGTTAAGCTCTCTCTAGGCTATGCTCATGCAAGAAGAAAGCTCCAAAAGGGAAGTTAACAGCCTGGATGTCAATCTACAGAAGAGCTCCCACAAAGTTGAGACATTCAACAACGGTAAAACACAGGGAAAACCTATTCATTTAAGGACGTGGGGTTGCTAAACACTTCCCCTGCCTGGCTACTGTAATATCCAGTGAAACTGAGCCTGTTCAGTCTTAGCAATCTGGAAAGTTAGAGGCACTGCTCAGTGCAGCTCCCTTTGTGCTGTAACCCACCCCTCTATCCCTGCCACGGGATGCTCCTGGGGAGCAGGTACCTCTGTGTTGGGCATCAGCCCCTGGGCTCCACTGGCTTTCTGGCACACCACTGCTTAGCCCAAGGGGAGTGCCTGCCGTGGGAAGAGCAGTGCAATAGAGTCCAATAGCTCACCTTTACATTAGGCTGGGGCAGGTTACAGATTTCCACTTTTGCTTTTCTCCATTTCATTTTTCTTTCTTTTTTTTTGTTAAACACACATGACTAACATCTGAGTGTTGATGCTATGTTGGAAAGGCACAGACCAGAAGCTGTAGTCCTCACCAGCAGCCTGGTGTGCAGCAACTCTTCCTCTAACTTCTCCTGCATTTGGGGCTCTCCTCCTTGAGCTGGGGTTCAAGCTCAGTCATCCTAGTTAGCCTAATCAGTTAGCTCACCTAACTATTGGATACCTGATCCTCTCTAGATTTTAATGCATAACTGAAAGGGAGAAGCTAGTTCACCATCCATCCAAGTGTTAATACTTGGGCTGAGAAAGGCAAGGTGAGGGCCAAGCACTTCAGAGTCACGCTGGCTGTGAAGGCTCTCCAGTGAAGTGTCGGAATGGACTGCAGCCAAGTTTAATCTCAAAGAAACAAACAACTTCAGCTCCCGCAGCTTCTACACACACTTCAGGAAATGGCTGTATTTCCAAAGTATATTGAAGCAGCGTGGCTTGGCTTATTTGGGTTTAAAATATTCTACATATAAATTTACTCCAACGCTGTCATAAAAGCTCAGCTACATATTGTAAGCCTTCTTCTAATTACATGCATGCCTTCAGCAGATTTAACAAATAGTTTCTTGAACATATGCCAAATTAGCTATGTTAGAACGATAACTGTCTTGGATTTTTCACCGCAGTTCATCTTATCTATATACTTAAGAAGCAACAAGGTTAACTAATTAACAGTCAGCTTCCCAATGCCCCAATATTCCATATTCTGCCAACCTTTGTAACTGAGGGAAAAAGCTCCAGAAAGCAGTTACTGATGGAAAATCAGGTATTTACCTTAACAAAGCAGCTGCTACCAATTCTTTCTAAAGCTATATTCGTTCTCCTTTTTTCCCCTTTTCTTTCTGTTCACATGCAGACTGAAACCAGACTGGTAGAAAAGACCCAGACCATCTGCCCTATTCTTCAGAAATCTTCCCTTTGTTTGCCCTGATTAGCATTTTAATATATCGACCAAATATATTTTCCTTAAAGCAACTACTGCACGACCTGTAGCTCTTGTGTTAACTCTCACATGGTTACAAATTCTGTGGATTGAGCATCCGAGAGAGAAGACTTCTGCACACATCCACTTGGTAATTCTGTTTACAGCAGCATGTGTGGGCAGATGGTGCTTATCTATATGCAAACCCACACAAGCAAAAACCCCAAATCTCTATACGTGTTACATTTTGTTATATAGTCTATATAAATTGTGTATAGTGACTATACGGATTTATCTGGAGAGAACATACAGAACAACATATGGTGTATCTATGGATTCCTTCCGCATTATCTAACAATACTTCTGCTTGAATGGAAACATTTAACATGTTGATTGTATTAAAGCAAGTGTAAAAATTAAATTCCTTTGGAAAGGTCCACCCTGGAAACACTTCTTAAATCACATTGTTTGAATGCCCATCCATTCAGATGACTCAGAATCCACCTACGTTCCTCAGGTGCTGAAGATTATTTGTTATTCCCAGATAATACTGGTTTAAATGCTAGAGATCTGTGTGAGTGTCCTGCTAAACCATTCAACTGAACTCAACATGAGGAAATTAAATGCTAAACCAAGAAAAACCAACAGTACCTTGGTACATTCTGAATAATCCAGGAAAAGTTTATTTTAGTCACAGTCTCTTTAGCTGGCCATGGCCAGGGACCTTTATAGCTCTTCAACCAAAGTTACAGAACATTTTGCTAAATTCTCTCTTCTGTTTTCCTACTTTGATTCTTCAGCCGTCACCAAAAAAAGCCACTAACAAAAACGAAAATCCAGTAGTGGTTTCTCAGGAGTATTTTCCCATTATTTCCATCAACTTTATACTAATGTTCGCTTGAATGAAATGATCTGTAACTGTATTAAACAAAAGCTACCATTTGGACAGTATGTGCAGCGAAAATACAATGACTACACAATTTTAAGAGTGTTAAATCCCGATTGCTCAGGTGATAAGTGATGTTTAAAAATGAGCTAACCAAAATGTTTAGTGTTGTTTGGGTTTTTAAACACTTTCTAATTTAGGCAAGGCAATTGCCTTAACACTGACAACTGTGCTAACAGGGACACCACGGGAGATGTTGGAACAAGTTAAGATTAAACAAAAACCAACAAGGAGTATCTCCTTCCACAATGTCTAACTGTAAAATTTGTGTAATATTTCCCTAAGCAAAGGAGCTTACTAACAGCAATCACACAACTAAAATCAACAGCCCAAGTTGTTGATTTCTCAGTAAGTGGGCAATTACTTTTGTCTTTTAGAATGAACAAGCAAGTTGTAAAGAAGAACATGCTGTAAAGTTATCACTATCACTTTGCTAACTTAAAAAAGTTGCTGCTTTAAATAAACATCATAGGCTTCTTTCATGTTCTTGGAAAAGATGGCAAAACAGAGGCCTTTCTTAATCACTTGTTATTTGGACATTAGGTACACTGTGCTTGTTAAAAACAGCTTTCTCAAAAGCAGGTATTACACATACTGTACTTCACCTGCAACACTGTTGTCTTCTAGTTAATCATTAAATCACTGAAGGGCTTAAGCAGATTAGGAAGGATCACCTAATGCTAGAAGCCAGGTATCTTTCAGCAGGAAATTCCAGGTGAAACGTGAAAATTTAAGACTTAGAAATATTCTGGGAAAGATATTGTAAAACCCCTACTTTTCAAGAGGTCTGACCAACTTCAAGTATGAAATATTTTGGACTGTACTATGCAAAACCATTTCAACCATAAAAATCAGTGTACACAAAACAGTCACAAAACTAACAAACCAAGTGTGCACACAAACATTGCCTTGAGTACAAAACAGATGCAGCATCTGTGGACAGAGAGTCATATTTTAGAGCTGTACAAGATATTGCACCTATTACTTCAATGCCAAACATGCCCATTTTTACATATAATACGTATTATTCTATAATTGCAGGTGGAAAAGAAACTACTATTCTCCTTTCTCCTGCTCTCACACCCACTAACAGAGCAGTTACAATAAATGGAAATCTAAGAATAGTATTAATGGTTTCTGTAATGTATTTCCACAATATTGCACTCAGGTGAAAGCAAGTTAATTACCCAATTCTCCAAATGCCTTTCCTCACAAGTGCTTTGGGGAAAAAAAAACCCTCTAAGCACATAAGCACCGATAAGACTGTTCATTGCACCACCAGCAACTGCGAGCACCTCACAGGAGGACAAAAAGAGCAGACACACTCATACTCAATTCAGTAAGAGAAAATGTAAATGCAATTAACCTGCTTGTCAATGCATTTTAAAGCAGCAGCACACCTTTCAGTGGGGACTGGTGTTTATTACAAAACAGTAATGGGATGCCTACAACCACAAGTGACAATACAGCGAGAATTCAGCGTTCAGAAATGCTCACAGGACTAATTTGGCCTCCTAATCCCATCTTCACACTCCTGCTCACCCCCATCCCTTGGGTGCTGCCAACATAGGGTCAAACAAATATAACACATACTACCTGAAATAACTTTTAGTTTGTAGTCTAAAGGAAAAAAATCCTGACTGAAGGAATAAACTTGAAGTTTATCTCAACCAACGCTCATCTCAAATTTTCCACTCTCAGTTTCTTTCCATGACTGCACATACAGCAACACGCCAAATGCCTTGGAAATCAGTGCAGTCGGAAGCTCTGAGCAGCCATGTAATGTACATGTAATCAGTCTATGTGCATTTTACACTGTTCAAACATAGTTATCTTCAGTTTGGGAACATACCAGTCCTGACTTAATAGGTGTCAGAAACCCTTTCCATTACAACCTCTTCCATTTTATTATTCCCATTCTAATTTTACTCAAAGGATTTACCCTTCCATTTATGGCACATTAAAAATTTCAGATCTCTTTGCTCCCACTAAAGCAAATGGACATTTCCATTCACTGCAAACTGGACAGGACAGGCACAGTATGCATTGTCATGATAATTTTACCCTCTAGCTCCATTCCATGAAAGGTTCACTTGTAGGTTAACCCCTGTCATTAAGAAGTAAAAGCTCACTGAAGGGCATCAGAAGAATGGCCCAAGGGAAGGTCACAATAGCGTCAGCCCTACATGAAGGGTCATGGACAGACTGACTAGCCTTTCACAGAGCTTCACAGCATTTCAGAGTAGGACAGACCAGACCATTTCAAACAAGACTTTTCAGCCTAATGGGTCTCTGCTTATCTTTACCAGACTGATAAAATTTATGTCTTATCTTCATTACCTTTCCTGCCACCAAAATAAACTAGATGTCCACAGTGTCTGCCTCCAGTCACTCACGATACGAAATACAGCTTGGTGACATAGGCTGTGACCCAAAAAGCCTACTAACTTCTTTGATGTTTGGAAATTAAGCTCATCACATACAACTATTAAAGTTTAATTAAAATATTGTATCTTCACATCATATTAACACAATGCCGGCAGATAGAAATCAAAGACTACTTATGACCAATATAATCATACTTCCTTTTTAAGTATAGGAAACTTCAGCACTACTTCCTACTTGATGAATTAAGAAGACAAATCCTAAATTTGACTAAAACCAGAGTAAATTGTAAGTGGTATAAAATAATGCTAAGCCGCAGTATCTCCGGAATGGTTATACCTCACAACAGGAACATTTCTATTGCAAATCAATGCTGCAGATGCGTGGAAAAGATCTGAAGCAGAACCATAAACTTGCTTTAAAACCATACAGAATTCAAACTCTTTTTTAAAAAAGAGAGGGACGAACTGTCAAATTTTATGCGCAATAAATGAAGCGCTTCATAGTTCAACAAGTAACATCTTTACCACAACAGGGCTTACACATAAGACCTTTATTTTTCAATTTAAACTTCTTGCTATTAGATATGTATTAAATGTGAGAAGATGAGGATGCCTAAAATAGGCAGCTTTTAGGAAGATCTAAAAATATGCCTGCCCTTGATTACATTTGTCATCACATCATTATAATTACATGTAACGCTGTAATTACAACATGCAAAGATTTATAAGGCAGATAAACTACAGAGTAACTCCTTGGATTCCCTTTTGATATGACACAATATTTTAATTAGATGAATCAGCACTGTACTTACAAACTGCTGAATGTCCACTACAAAAGAGGGATTTTTTCCTATGTATCTCTTTTGAATATGAAATGAAAAGGAACAAACAACACAGCTAGCCTGCTACAACCTTTCTGTTCACATTCAAGTATCAATGAATACACTGAGTACGTTTGACCTCTGGTTTCACTACCAAATGTCAAAGTTAACAGATAGCCACCATAAACCCTGCAATAGTGACTGCCTTGAGTTTCCAGATTTACTCTGTCACAAAAATCATGCTCTTTCAGTTCCAAAAGGTGACCTGGTCCAGAAAAGATGTTTGCCCTTTGAGAAAACCAAACTCTGTATTTACCCATAAAATTACTCACAATGTTTTAAAATGTTGGTATTGCACACGGAGCACTCAGCTCACCTTGGATGATTCTCATTATTCCACAACCAGTAAAATGCCAATGGAGTCAGAAAGTCAGGCTTAGAAAGAGCGAAGAATTTGGCCGAGTGCGAAGAGAGGTCAATGTTAGGTCAGTGACACCTAGTATAGTCACTCACTGCCCTCATCCATCCCTTCTTAAAAAATAAGAAAAGCAAACAAACATAGCTTTATATAGCACAGAAGAGCAATTTATTTTAAAAGCTGCATTTAAATTCTCAAAAGGAAAGAAAGCCAAAGCATCCTGGGCTGGCATTCAGCTCCCAGCCTCTTCTAACCAGCAGAGAGCTGGTTAAAATTCCTGAATTGCTATAGATTTTATAGCAGCATCCTCATGTCAAGTAACAACTCCAAGGCCACTTTCGCCTAACCCTAAACTCAATAGCCATTTGTCCTCTCTCATGATAAGCCTTTTCCCACTTTGTGAGGTATGTTAAAACTAGTACAGAATACTTTGATTCCAAATAAACATACTCACCTCTTGCTGACCTCCAGCATACTTTGTATCACTTTAAACATTACAAAACAGCATATCTCGGACTCCATCTACCATAAATACATGACGCATCAAATAAAGTCACACAACTGACCCCAGGGATTCAAGTACGAAAAGAGTCTCAGACACCATTGTCCATCTGCTATCTGCTTCAGAGACAGCATACAAACCCACACACGTTACTCAGTACCTTTTACTCAATACAGTACGTTCATTATTCATGCTTTCAAGTCTGTTTTCACTCACTAGAAGGTACCCTATTCAGCACCAAAACCAACAAAATTAAAAAGCATAATTTATCATGTAATGGAGAGATTTGATTAGACAAATGCAGCTCATCTTTTCAATAATTTAACCACCTTTCTTTCTGAACAAAACGCGTTAAGCTGTTAATACGCTGATGCCAAGAGTAATACTCACAGTTGCTTATCACTCCTCCAAGTGGGTCACCCTTGAAATCAAACTCAATATCCATGTATTTTCCCTGTGAAAGCAACATAATTTAAGACTGCAAGTTCTGATTAAGAAAAACTGCTCAAGGCATTTTTAAAGTAGTTAGCTGGTCATTTTTACAGCTTAAAAGAGAAATCTGGCACCTCCTGCACACTCTGTCAAATCCTGAAGAACAGAAAATGATTCAAAGCTTCTAAGACAATTGCATTATCACAGCCAGAGGTTTTCATGAGAATAGCTTTAATCAGGTTTGTAACGCAACCCAGTAATTTGCTCAGGTTCTAAGGTTCTATGAAGAAAATGTTACATAAACTTTCTCCAGAATGCCAAGAACACCAATGTGGCCGTGTAGGTATTATCATGCTTATTAACAGGAAAATGCAGGCAGAAATTATCTTCCATACAGACTTATTTTCTCAGTGTAAAATGTTTTCAGAGTGTGAATCAAGGCCACTGAAGGATAGCCACACAGTTTGGCACGAAGGACTGGCTGGCAGCAACTACTGTTAGTTAATGGTGGGGTGCCTGTCCCTAAGCGTGTGCCTGCCTTGTAAAAGTGATGGATTTTTCCCACTGAACTCTTTCCCTCGTAACTCAGGAGACCAGAGGCAACAATTAGCAGACTGTCACCAGAAAAGCGATTTCATGTCTAGCTGTACTGGCACAGTGCCTTTTCCTGACTTCTGTTTGACTTTTCCACATCACAGAAGATCGCTCTTGTCTTTGCATCATGTTAATGTATATGACAAGAGTTTAATGTAGTAACAGCTACATTTAACAGTGACAAAATGGACAGACCCATACTGCGTAGAAAAGGCAAAAGCAGTGCAGCTTACATTGACATGGAAGTTTAGAAAGATAAAAACTGCTGGTAGTAATTCAACCAAATTCCACAAACCATGCACAGAAATGATCTCACCAGCCTCTGGTTCTTACTTAACAGAGGACAAAACCAACCTATTGAAAAGAGAAGCCTTGTATTTATACTTGCTTATTCACTGCGTTTAGGAAGAGCTTTCTTTTTTTTTCTTTCTCTTTTAATTTTAATTACAGAACATAAACCCAAGCACTTTACACTGACTCCCTCAATGATACTTTCTAATTTACTGGGTATTTTGTCAAGATTGGCTTGACTCTATTTAAACTCTATTCTTCTCCTTGCTGGCAGCTGAGGCAGGCTTCACAGGACAGTACTTGTACTTCCTTGTTTGAAGTTAATTCTGAGCTGATTCAAATTTCCGAGATAAGAATTAAATCAGATAATTATATTTTAATTTCCCAAGGACTGGGCCAGCTGGATGTTTCCAAATGTATTTTTAGCTTTGTGTTTATAAGCAAGGACTTGAAAGACAGAATAGTAGTGGGTTGCACTTTGTCCTGGAAAGACTTCTGTTTGCAAACGGCACTTCTTCTCCCCTTCTCTGTCTCCTCCTCTTTTCCATAGTACACCAGCTCCCATAGCTGCATTTTTTCTACCCTTTCTATCCCCAAAAATTTTCCACAGCACTTCAAATTTTGCCCCTGACCTTGCAATGAAGACCCTTTGCTCTGCTCACAAGAAGAGGCAATGACAGCTGCAGAAAGAGCATTCACAATATCATCAACCCTTGAGAATCAGAAAGGAAGGAAAGAGACATCTCCCATGTGGACAAAAGACACTTTCCAGTGTCACAATATCCCAGCTTTTATCCATTTGTTTTTACTGGCAACGCAGCATTTTCCCAGTGTATTAATTTGTCTTCTGTTGTCTACTTTACGCAGCTCACAATATTACTCTTCTGCACACAAGTGAGCAAATCACAAAGTTGCATTCAGTCTTCCGATTTTAGCAGGAGAAACTATGATGAGTACTCACATATCTGAATCTCCCAACTCTAGTTTGCACTTTTGGCCAATTGTCAACTTCTGTAATTCCACATTCAGTTTCATGCCAAAAAAATGCCTGAATTCAACCAGTTCATTATAAAGAATATAAGCAAAAAAAGTAACTTTATAAATGTTTATATTAAAACTAAAGGTGTGAGCACAGTTTGAAACATCAGAGAGAAAATGAGAACCTGAAGTAGTAATTTTAACAAAAAATGCATAGGTATTGGTGCCAAAGGAGATCACACAAAGATCAATTTGCTAAGCAGACCAGTTGCTAGGGACATGGTCACCACCATTAAAGCCACCAGTGCCAGAAAACTAAAGACTCCAGCTGTGCTGTAATTATGTTTCCATCCGGCCACAGACTGTCACATCCTAATTTATTTAGTTTTATTTTCCTTTTTTTTTTAGCCTCAACATCGATTCTCAGCAGAACTTAGTGCCCGCATCAGGAACCAACAGGATTTCTGCATGTTTTAAACGACTGCTAATAATGCACTACTAACACACTGCCGAAGGAGAACATGTTTGAATGTACCAAATGAAATACTGATTGCAGCTGAAGGTGTTTGCCTTCTCCAAACACCACAGCCCACAGACAACTGTAAGAAACTTCTCCCTCCAAATTCTTCATGCCCTCCTCACAGGTGCCTTGATGTCTGACACAAGGTAAAAGAGAAAGAGCCACCAACATAGCATGCTCTCCCTAAAAGGAATTCAAGTTCAGCCCTGAAGAAAATACTTACAAATCTAGAGGAGTTGTCATTCCTCACAGTTTTGGCATTTCCAAAAGCTGGAGAAAGAGAAAAACAAATAACAACAAAAACTATCAGTATAAAATATTTAAATGTGAAAGATATCTATGACTGTTTATAGATTAAAGGAATCAAACTTCGGGGTATCAGTCGCCGGGGATACATGGAGTGTGACAGACATGATCACAGATGAGAAAACACCCATGGAAGTCCAAGGAAGTTTTGTCTCAGTACTTCCTTTGTTTAAAGAAGTGAAAGGAAAACATACAAGTGGAAATAGTTCCAAGACAAAGCTGCACCTGGGTTGAGCACATATCCTTGGGGTTTGGATCAAATTTAAAGCGTTATTACCCAAATAACTTTAAATATAAGGAATACTTCTTTCTCTTCGATTTAGAGGAAGAAATGAATCTTAGTTTCCAACTGAAGACGGTAAAAGATTGAGGCCAGAACTGAGGAAATTACAGAATGATCCTTGAAAATTGTTTGCACGGGACAGTTCAATCAATGGTTTGAGACGGTTTTATTTATGCTATTTCAACACATTTGTCCTGGCTTAAGCTGAACATTAATCAGCTGAAATAATGTGATTTACAATGAAAGTTTAACACGGTCTCCTCAGCTTGACCTAAACTAAGTTTTAATTACTTTAGCACAAGTTTTCTGACAATGAAAAATCTCAGAGGAAGGGCTTCCCAGGCCCCCCTACATTCAGGTAGGGGCAGCCGTCAACTTTGAACATAGGCAGGACAAGAACTCAGACTGGAGGGCACTTCAACCTCTAAACATCACACATTCTCAAAGCATGTTGAGTCAAACAGAAGTGTCCCCTACGTTATTAAATATAGTGCTCCTATTCCAACAAGAGACTTTATTTATCCCAGTATTTATTTATATAGCATATATATATTTTCAAAGATCAAGTCAAGTCAATGTTTTTGGACAGAAATAAATACATGCTTTTAGGATTCAACTTGCATGAGTAGACTTATTCTTGATCAAAGAACTGAAGCCAAAAGGAAAAGTTTTTTGCTCCTGAAGGCCCAGGATAAGTGAAATAATTGTTTTTAAAATCTTTATGCCCTGCAATAAATCATATTTTCAACAACCAAATCTCTGAGCTGCATTTTCTTAAACAGTGTTGAACAGTAGAGTCATTTATAACTGCACAGAATCAAGCACAAACATTCCATTATAAAGCATGAGAGACATTCCTCAGTTTTCCCTTAAGTTCATTGTTTCCAGAAGTTAATTTACAGTAGCACCTGCAGTTAAAAAACAAAAATCCCCAAAGATAAATTATGCATATGTAACATTTCTGTCATTTTCTTGCATGGCAGCTCAACTGAAACACATCTACATAACCAAAGAAAAATAAATCTAACCACAAATGCTTTATTTCTGTCTAAAGCATATGTAAGCAGCCAGGCTTGCTTAGAAGCCTTGTGGAATAGTCCAGTGTCTCACCTTCCAACAAGTTAAATAGTCAGCTACCAGAGCAGTAAGTAGAACAGATAACACCTTAAAATGATAAGGCAGTCTTCTGTAAGCTTTGTCTATTCCTCTTGCATGAAAACAAATATTCACAAACCAACAAGAAATATAATACATTTGGCAGTCCCTAGGGAACAATCTAGCTTTGGAAAAAAAACCTCCACACTTCCCATACTATTTCTGTCTACCTCTTAAATCTGCCTTCCAGAACAGTGGTAAAAGCAACACCGCTTTTCTCTGTGAATTCAAAACAATGGAAGATTGCAATCCCCTCATTCAGCTTCAAGCGGAATGTATCTCATCATCAAAGAAAGGCTCATCCAGCATTTTTATTATTCTTACGTTTTAACATTTCATCCTTCCAAGTCTTTGCTTACAATGTTTGTTTTGTCAGTGACTACATGTCAACAGTCAACGACCACATTTTACCCACCCAGTTCACCACTGCTCTCAGCCTACTTTTGCATTCCCTTCCCTCCCTCCATTTTTACTTCCCTCCCCCAGTTCTCACTTGTGGAGTGCTTGTTCCCTATAAACTTCAAATCATGGTACATATAGCTAGGCAGTAAATACAATACTGATACTCAACAGCCTTACAAACACTGCATATCATCGGGCCATAATGCAGAACCATTGTACAGTGGTCATGAGAATTTGTCTCAGCGCAGTTAGCTTAGAGAGCTACGCAAGGACTGAGCCAGGAATCAAGACCTAAATAAGTCACTGCTAACCAAGGCACTTCTGAATGCAATTATCAGACAATGGGACAAAACTGCAATCTTTGAGGGGGATATATCCTATCTCAAGGAAAAATTAAAATCCTGTTTCTGACAGCCAATGTCTTTAAATTAAAACAATTAACTAAGAGAAAATAAGTCTTTCATGGGAGAGCAGGAAAGGAAGACAGGCCAACAAAGTCACCAGACCCAGGGAACAATAAGTCTTAGGGAACAACAGGCATGCTTATGGATTGGCTTTTTTTTTTTCTAAGGTCCGTTTTTTCACCCTTTTCTTTTTTTCCTAAAGAAAAATAATGCTTTACAGAGCTTGTTTATTTACTAGAGACTATAATAATAATATAATTTGGGAGGAAATGAATCAGAGGGACTGAAGTCTTTTGATATAGCCAAGCATCATCCAGGCAGGGTTAAGAAAGGGTATGCCCTTGGAGAGCTGCAAGAGGAGTCTGGGAAATATGACCTAACTTCCTAAGCTCTCCCAGCATAAGGGAATCGGGTTTGTTCTCAAGAAAACCTTCCCATAACTGAACAAAATCTTGTAGCTGTGTTCACATAAAGCATTTCCTATGGTTTTGGACACCAAATAACGATAAAACAAGAACCAACACAGTTTTCCAAAGCAGCTCAGCAGGAATGCTGATACACACAAGGCGATACATGCTCCATAAGAGTCTTACCTTCAAGAACTGGATTTGACTGCAAAAGTTGTTCTTTTACTTGATTAACCTCTGCCCCTTTTCCACACACAGCAGCTACATATGACATCACAAGTTTGCTTGCCTCTGTGGGGGAGAGAGCAAAATAAAATAGTTGTAAGAATTGGTGAATAGGCCATAAAATGATTTGCAGACTTGATCGCCATCACATTTTCACCATGCCAGGCAGGAACTGTAAGCACATTTCATCTCCGTTTTCTTCTACATTATTGTATCATCTGGAAATGAGAAAGGAACACATCCTGCAATGAGACACATGCCATTACATCAGTAGCCCTACTGTAAATACCTAGAGCCTTCTCAAGCTGAAGAAGCCACCAGTGGATATTGCACATTACCTACTCCTTTTTTACCTAGCTTCTGTAGGAGGCAGTTAGTAAGGAAAGAACATTATCACTAGCTGACATGTTGGAAATCAGAGTCATAGAAAGGTTTGGGCTGGAAGGGACCTTAAAGATCACGCAGTTCCAACCCCCTGTCATGAGCAGGGACACCTTCCGCTAGACCAGGTTGCTCCAAGCCCCTGTGTCCAACCTGGCCTTGAACACTGTCAGGGATGGGGCAGCCACAGCTTCTCTGGGCAACCTGTGCCAGGGCCTTATCACCTTCATAGGGAAGAGCTTCTGCCTAATACCTAATCTAAATCTACCCTCTTTCAGTTTAAAGTTATTCCCTTTGTCCCTTGTCCTGTCCCTACACACCACTGAAAAAAGTCCCTCTTCAGATTTCTTGTAGCCCCTTTAAGCACTGGAAGCTGCTCTAAAGGCTCCACAGAGCCTTCTCTTCTCCAGGCTGAACAACTCCAGCTCTTTCAGTCTGTCTTCACGGGAGAGGTGTTTTAATCTAGCCTGAAGAAAATAGGCCTGAGCAGTTTCTAGTCACAAAGTATAATCAGTTTATATCAGTAGATAAACAATAACACAAGTGTAAACATACAACACTACACAATGTAATTGCAACTCTAAAAGCACACTACAAGTAACCGGGTAACATCACATAACATTATGCAGTCTGTTTCGAAGTAGAGAAAGTGAAGCATTCATTTAAACAATGAAACTAATTTGAAAGTACACGCTTTTACATAGTCTAGAACAATTTTTGGACTCTCAAAGCTGGGTTCCTATGGGTATCAATCACCCATACACAGCCAGAAACAAATATTAAGTAATACATCCAACCCTTACGTTTTTGCTCATCATGACAGAGAGCAGCTGAGAATGCATTCTGTTTATAAACAGTCTGTAACGTTTAGGATGATGCAGGAGAGTGAAATTTGAGGCAATATCAGATGATATACAATGTAATTACCAACAGCTGCAATCCCAACCAGCTCAAGGCAGCGGTCATAAAAAACACCCATTACTTGTTCTTCAGAGATCTGTTACAAATTTAAGGGTTTCATTTCAGGAAAGAACTGACAAACAAGAAGTTACGCCTTGGATTTTGATTCTTTCCTTTTCAATGACATTTGTTTGCCAGTGTTACATTACTTTCCCACATTGTAGAGGAAACCGAGCAAGCCTGCAACACAGGGAGCAAGCAGGGAACAAGAATTACAGAGGTGCACATAAGGCCTCGCATCTCCTATAATTGTGCCTCAAATCTAGGTCTCACTTTTAAGAATCCATTTCCTTCAGAAATGGATTTGGAAGTACCAAATTATTTGAAGTATTTCCTAAAACAGACAACATCTTTAAGTACAGCTACTCAGCCACTGAGAGAAGCACACACTGAAGCAGCAAATAAGCTATTACAAAATAACATGGATTAGGACAACACATAGGGACTTGACAATAGACTTCAAGCAGCACTGAGAGAAAATAATGGCCCTGTCCTTCATTAGGAGCTCTGTTTGGTGCAGTAAAGACACCAGGAAGGGAATCATCACCTTAACATAGAAGAACATTTAAAGACACCACTCATTCAGGTAATGTGCCATGTTTTCTTGCACAACATTGCTATCAATTATCATATGAACGTATAGCAAAACAAGAACAAAATTGGAAATAAATAATAAAAACCCCTAATTCTTCCAGCCCAAATATACCAAACACTCTGGCTTCCAATATCTAAACCTGAGTTAAATAGGATCTGTACTAAGAAGTTTGTTTCCTCACCTCCAGGAACTTCTTCCCTGCCCCTTTAATCCCCTTTTTTATTTCAATGAAAACCTGACTTTTCATTTAATAGCCCCATTTCAGCAACAGTAGTTACATCAAATGTCAGAGACAAAATAGCACACATTCTGAGGTGATGATTGACTTGAATTTCAAACCAGGTATTATTCTGTACTTACCTTTCTAAAGAAGGAATAATTCATATTATGCCCCATATGGCTATGAAAATTACAGAAGAGTCACAATTTCTACACAAATCTAAATCTACCAGAATGTTCTCTACAAGTAGAGAAGTTCAGAAACTCACAGCAATACCAGTACCGAACTCTTTTCTGAAGTCTGTACTCCTAAACAGAATCTCTAGCAATCATATTATAGGAACTTATTTAGATTATTTGATTATTTATTTAGATTGGATCTAAGGAAGAAATTCTTCACTGAGAGGGTGCTGAGGCACTGGAATGGGTTGCCCAGGGAGGTTGTGAATGCTCCATCCTTGGCGGTGTTCAAGGCCAGGTTGGATGAGGCCTTGGGTGGCATGGTTTAGTGTGGGGTGTCCCTGCCCATGGCAGGGGGGCTGGAACTGGATGATCTTAAGGTCCCTTCCAACCCTAACTATTCTATGGAACAACTTATTCTTGACACCGTCTCTAGACATATCAAGGATGAGGGGGTCATTAAGAGTAGCCAACATGGTTTTACCAAGGGGAAGTCATGTTTGACCAACCTTATAGCCTTCTATGAGGAAGTAACTAGGTGGGTGGATGATGGTAGAGCAGTAGATACGGTTTTTCTTGATTTCAGTTAGGCATCTGATACTGTCTCCCACAGCATCCTCATAGATAAGCTAAGGAAGTGTGGGCTTGATGATCAGGTAGTGAGGTGAATCAAGAACTGGTTGAAAGGAAGAAGGCAGAGAGTTGTGGTCAATGGGGCAGAATCTAGCTGGAGGTCTGTGACTAGTGGAGTCCCTCAGGGGTCGGTGCTGGGACCAGTGCTGTTTAATATTTTCATCAATGATTTAGATGAGGGAACTGAGTGTACTGTCAGCAAGTTTGCTGATGACACTAAGCTGGGAGGAGTGGCTGACACGCCAGAAGGCTGTGCTGCCATCCAGCGAGACCTGGACAGGCTGGAGAGTTGGGCAGGGAGAAACTTGATGAAATATAACAAGGGAAAGTGTAGAGTCCTGCATCTGGGCAGGAACAACCCCAGGTTCCAGTATAGGTTGGGGAACAACCTGTTAGAGAGCAGTGTAGGGGAGAGGGACCTGGGGGTCCTAGTGGACGGCAGGATGACCATGAGCCAACACTGTGCCCTTGTGGCCAGGAAGGCCAATGGCATCCTGGGGTGTATTAGAAGGGGGGTGGTCAGTAGGTAGAGAGAGGTCCTCCTTCCCCTCTACTCTGCCCTGGTGAGACCGCATCTGGAATATTGTGTCCAGTTCTGGGCCCCTCAGTTCAAGAAGGACAGGGACCTGCTGGAGAGAGTCCAGCGCAGGGCAACTAAGATGATGAAGGGAGTGGAGCATCTCCCTTATGAGGAAAGGCTGAGGGAGCTGGGTCTCTATAGTTTGGAGAAGAGGAGACTGAGGGGTGACCTCATCAATATTTACAAATATGTAAAGGGTGAGTGTCAGGATGATGGAGCTAGGCTTTTCTCAGTGATGTCCAGTGATAGGACAAGGGGTAATGGGTGTAAACTGGAGCATAGGAGGTTCCATGTGAACATCAGGAAAAACTTCTTTACTGTGAGAGTGACAGAGCACTGGAACAGGTTGCCCAGGGGGGTTGTGGAGTCTCCTATGTTGGAGATATTCAAGGCCCAGCTGGACAAGTTCCTGTGTGATGTACTCTAGGTTACCCTGCTCTTGCAGGGGGGTTGGACTAGATGAGCTTTTGAGGTCCCTTCCAACCCTTGGGATTCTGTGATTCTGTGATTCTATTCTATTTTATTTTAGTGTACACTTTTACTGAACACACATGTGTTTCCATGTTAGTGAACTGAAAAGGATTATATTACAAGATTATATTTCAAGCCTTCTCAACTGGATGTTACTAATCAGACAAAGACAAAGCTTATGCTTTACATTTTCACAAAAGGCTTGGAAAGCAGCTTCTTGTTATGCACTTTAAGCCTTCCTCAGTATAAGCATAAAAAGCTTCACATTTCTCAGATTCAAAGGAAAAATCTCCTAAATTACATGGAACAGATGTACGCGTTCACACCCGCCGTCTCTTTTGCAAGTACCTCAGCTTTAAACTGTTATTTCAGAAAATAACTGGCTTCTTTCTTTTTTAAGGCCTACCTAAAATGGTCTGCAGTTATGCAATCCTTACTTGATTTCTGCCATTCCATTTTAAAAATTAGCAGTCATTTTCAAGGCAATTCCAGCTTTGCCTGAGAAACACAGTGCTCTGGTACCTAAACCAATCTCAGAATTGCAGCTGAGCACAGCATGCTAAAGACTGATGAAATTTCCAAAGTAATCAGCTACTATTATTTATTTTCCATGGATAAATAGCATAATCCAGTTTAAATGCCTGTATTTATTAAAAGATATGCAAAGCATCAAAGGATTGTCTTCCAATCTAGAAGGCCACGAGCATTCAGTTTTCTCCATGTTTCCCACAGGGAGAGCCTGAAAGTTTTCTGGCCTTGCAATACTCTTATCACAAACCAGCATTACTTTTGTATGACTCTGCATGCGGAGGAGGACACTGTACTAACATGCAATAGGATGGCATCATGGTGACTATGTGAAAAACACTAGTTTATCTAAGTTTACATCTACACCAACAAGCCTGACAGCATTCATCTTCTGCAATTACTAGACACAAAAAGATACAGGTATCTCCCAACTCTTGCAGACTCTAGCATCACTTCGCAAGACTCTGAACAACATTCAGTGTTTCTCAAAAAGATCAAAACTGCTTATTACCTGTTTTCCCAGCTCCACTCTCTCCTGTAATAAGGATGCACTGGTCTTTGTCCTGGTCCCTTAAAGATCTATATGCTTCATCTGACAGAGCAAAGCTGCAGAGAAAGAGTCAATTGAGAATTAGATAAATACCAGCAATAACTACAATCTGTCCTTCACATCCAAAGGGGGGCAGAACTAAACAAAACTAAAATCAACACAAAAACCCAAGTGTCAATGTTCTCTAAGTGGTGAAACATTCACTTTTCAGAATACGAAGATCCACAGAAGCAAAATGGATACCTTTTCTTAGTGGCTTACTTAGACTTTCTCCAGGAACAAGGAAGCATAACCTAAGTTCTTCTAAAGATAGCAAACTCAAAATAAATTCACCAAATTTCAGGGACATTTTGAACAAAATGCCATATTTTTCATTGAACAAAACATCAGTGCATCAAAACGGTGTGTTCTGGCTAAAGATATTTACAAAGAAGGAAACAGGAGAATCTGAGGACTAAAAATACCATAAAATGTAATTTCTACTCTGGAAAGTATGAAGAAATCTCAGAACCTTATAAAATATTGAGCATTTCAAGCATTCGAGTATTGCTGGACTTTTGCATAAATGTGCAGAAGTGTTTCCCAGTAACTGTATTCTTAACTCAGTGAGGGTGATACCATGTAGTGAAATTAAAGAATATAGTAGGAATCAACAGCTTTTCAGTGCCAAAAATATCTTTTCACGGAGCTCTGAACATCATGACTCTGCAACTACTGGGCTACAGTTTGAATCCAGATGTGCTTTGTTGCTGTGCAGCACCATATATTTTGGAGAAATCCAGATGTGTTACTTATATTTAGTTTTCTTTAGTAGCAATTTTGAGACAGAGAACGGGTAATATTGATTTTGTTTCAACTGCATTCCATATTCAGTTCATGGAATAAAGAACTCTGGAAACTGAGCATTAGAACCCCTTGGAAAAACTTAAATGAGTAGTATATGAAAGAGGACATAAAATCTAAAGGAAAAAGACACACTTGCATTATACAATTTAAAGGAAAAATCTGGTAGCCAAACACAGCGTATTTTACACGAAATAAACATCTATTCCACAGACCAAGAGCTCTGTTAGATTACTGCACCTGGCAAAATATTTAGTGTTTGTATGTACTTAAAAGCAGATATTGTTTATTCCTTGGAATAAACAATCCATGTATGAAAACCAGAAATAAACTCAGGTCAACATGAAACGCATAATCATTGCAGGTTCAATGCAACATTTTAGAAACCTGATCTTCATTCTGTGACAGTTCAGGAGCTCTGCATTCAGCTGTAGTGCGAAGACAAGGGGCAATGGGCTCAAACGTCAACAGGGGCAGTTTAGATTGGATATAAGGAAGAAATTCTTTACTGAGAAGGTGGTGAGGCACTGGAATGGGTTGCCCAGGGGAGTTGTGAATGCTCCATCCCTGGCAGGGTTCAAGATCAGGTTGGATGGAGTCTTGGGTAACATGGTTTAGTGTGGGGTGTCCCTGCCCATGGCAGGGGGGTTAGAACTGGATGATCCTGAGGTCCTTTCCAACCCTAACTATTCTATGATTCTATGATAACTTCAAATAAATCAAGTATTTGTTTTTAATAATCTAACCATATAGTGCTTTCACAGGCAACCACAGGCCCTTTAAAGATAAGCAAGCTCTCTGTCATGAAACTAACTGGGGGTACTATGGATAACACAATGCAAGCAATGAGAGCCCTATAGAGCCTTTTCTAGTATACTATAGTTAGTTCATACTATTGCTACCACTGTCCTTTAGCTCAGGCAGTTCTTCCTGGCTTTGCTCCCCCCCAAAAGTTTACGGAGGGCATGTCATATTGTCCACAGTTTATCATCATGTCCATATGCAACACTGTGTACACTTCCTCATCTCTCATCAGTATTAGATTCATCACATATTTGATTATTTGGGGTTTTTATTTTTATGGTTGCACCATGTTCTCAGCTCAGCAATCCTGCAAGAGACCAGCAAACCAAGCGAGTAGCACTCTGAAAAGGTTGGAAAACAGGTAAATGAAATACCTTACGGCTCCTTTACTGCTAATCACACCTCTTCCTTCCTCTCTAGCTCTTGCCAATGATGCTTCTGTCATTCATTCCTCCCTCTTTGTGTTCCTCTCCTGTCCTCTCCTGCAGCCTGTCTAGTGATATGACCAACCCAGAGGTCCATCTATCTCACTGCTTTTCTCACTCACTTACATTGTCTAAGGGATCATTCTTCTCTCTGCACAGATGCTTGGGCCATCCATTCAACAACCAGGATCATTAACTCCTTTTG
The DNA here is from genome assembly GCF_963264785.1 of Psittacula echo. Taxonomy (NCBI): domain Eukaryota; kingdom Metazoa; phylum Chordata; class Aves; order Psittaciformes; family Psittacidae; genus Psittacula; species Psittacula echo. The sequence goes on from NC_137743.1 coordinate 77,527,824, forward strand.
ATCCATATACCATTGAATCTGAATTAAGACTCAAACTTAATACTGCTATGGTGATTGAAGCACTGGAACTCAGTAGCTCAACTGGAAGAGAAAACGTGTTTACGAGAAAGTAACAGGCTGTAATGTTTTTAGCATTACAACAAAGTCAATTTGTGATGCAGCCAATATGCTGGAGAACTAGAAAAAAATAATGTTCTACTGCTGCTGAGAGACCATGACACAATTTCTGGCATCCACATTACTGTCCAGAATCCAAACTACAGTAGCAGCGACACTTTACCAGACTCTTACAGGACATATTTAGGAAATTAGTTAATATTTGTTGAACACTGCTGCAGGTAGATTTGTAAATTCAAGAGTACAATGTGTGGCACTCAGAAAAGCTTGTTCCAGCACACATTATGTTTCTTTTTGCAAGCCAAAAAAAAAAAAAGAGTAGGATGAAGAGGAAAGAAATTAATCTGCAAGGAGCATTCACAGGCCAATTGAGAAAACATTAATACCAATGCCATGGTTTCCATGGGTTGACTGAGGGAACTGTCTTTCAGCAGGAAGGTGAGATGCTGAGATGTTTTCAAACTTGCAGACTGGATGGCTGTCCTTCAAACAATCTCAGCCATCAACTAGTATTTCACTGTTGAAACAACCTTCTTGGCAGCAGCCTCACACCGGAAAACAAAGTCAGCATCAAGCACAGAGAAAGTATTCTCTCTGTTGATACAATGAGTTATGAGTTAATCAGCTTAGTAACCATCCATCTTTTCTAATACACTGAATTTTAGTTTCCCAACAGCCCCTGACAAAATACATTTTACTGCTTGATGTATTTATTAAGTCTGCCTGCATTGCACAAAATCATGTTTTTTTCTCTTTCCACAGAGAAACTGAGAGTCTAATACTGCAACACGATGGAGGAGAGGGTGGGATTTTATCCAGTTCTGGTTTTATCCAATCTAGTCAAGAGACACTTGGCATACATTAGCTTTTCCTCCAATCTAAACAATCCAGAAAAGCCTAATATTTCTCAAGTGTATCAACTATTATCTGCTACAGACAAAAGAAAGTAATTTCAAAGGAAGTTTTGTGTATGCACTTATCAGAAGTTCCCCAATCGAAGTGTTCTAAAATCTACCTCTGACATTTCAACCACTCTTCCAACAATCACATTGGAGGAGACATAACCAAGCTTGGTTTTAAATAACTAAGATTTCTTTGTTTTTCTGGCATTGCATATACAGCATTAGACACACTCATGTCAAAGTCTGAACAAAGAACTTTACCTCAAAGTAAAAGACAGATCTCCTCATTTGTCCTGTTGACTTTCATGGCACACCATAACAGCTCACAGTCCTTCTGTGAGCAACAAAGAACAGAAGCACCCAAACTTTGAGTCTTCTGGTTCAAACTCTATTTGATCCAGAAATATATTTTCATCCTATTCCCTGATTGTTACAAACTTAGAAAATAATTTCATTTAAGGTCATTTCAGTTTAACACATTTTAATGATCCACAGACCACAAAGAATCCTTCTATTCTTTTCCTTTTAGCAACATTAAGAGAAATGGCTTTGCAAAGTAAACATTTGCAACTATAGGTTTAAACCACATACCACTCGTTGAGCCACCTCACTATTACAGAACCTAAGTTGAGAATAGATTCTAGTTTAAAAGGCAGTTATAAACCATGTGTTTTGAATTATCTGGTGAGTGTGTCAGCATGTCGCTTAGCGTACCTTATAATAAGCTCTCCTTTGATTTTTTAGGTTTCCATGAATGAAGATGACATTCTCCTACCACAACACACAGAAATACTTACTGGAGTTCTCTTTTAGCTAAGGCTTAAGTATAGAAGCAATCTGAAATTGAAGCACTACCCACACCTAGCTCAGGAAAAAGGCTCTGCTTTTTTATAGCACGGCTTTTTCAGCCCCATAGCTCCAGATGGCCAGACCTGTCACAAAGTCCTAAACCAAAAGGTCTAACAAAGTAAAACACCAAACAGGCCTCTGTCAATTTTCAGCAGCACAACAGCTTCTCTGTGCTCTAACAAAACACCATGGTCAGGAAGAGACAGGTGCAAGGTTCCCACCCATTCACCCCAAAACAAGCATCTAGTGCTAGCGCTTCAGATGAATGCTCAAGATTGCACACAAGGGGCAAAAACCTTGCTCTTATTGTCATAAATCCAGCCCACAGGAGCAGCTCCTCTACCATCTTTTTCTTTTCCGCTAGAATCACAAGGATCAGAATTTGCCAGCGATTGGTACTTCTTTCCACTATCATTTTCACTCTTCCTCTCACTTCCCTGAGCATTCTCAATTCACAGTAATTAGTTAACACTCTTTCAAACTCTCTCTGATTGCCTTCTCTTGCACACTGAGTCAACTCCCTCATCCCATTTTCATTGGCTGGTGCTTTGATTGCAAAAGTCTCAATCCCCATTATAAAACACTTATTGCTTAGTCTTGGCTTGCCACTGCCAATTTGTTTGACACTTTCAAAAGCAATTAAGAAAAGCTCTCTTCTTGACAGTTCCAGTTGCTCAGGAAGCAGAGCCCTGGTACAACTTCATTTCTGCTCAACTGTGTCTAAAAACAATGGCAGGATACTAGAAGTCAGTGGTTATCAAAGACTATATACCACGCTAGACTAAAAAGAACATTAAAATGTAAACTATTGTCCTGGGTTCAGCAGCAGCAGTCATTTTTTCTCCTTCTTAGTGGCTGGTGCAGCGCTGTGGTTTTGACTGTCGGCCTGGGAACAGAGCTGATAACACTGATGCTTGGTTTGACCAAGGACTTTGTGAGTCTCATGCTCTGCCAGGGAGGAGGAGAAGCCAGGAGGAAGCAGGGACAGGACACCTGACCCAAACTAACCAAAGAGGTATTCCATACCACAGCACGTCATGCTGGGGGATGTAAGTGGGAGTTACCTGGAAGGGCAGGCTCTGCTCGGTCGGGCTCGTTTTCGGCGGGTGGTATTGTATTCTCTTCCCTTGTTATTTCCCTTATCACTATTGTTATTGGTGGTAGCAGCAGTGATTTGTGTTATACCTTAGTTACTGACTGTTCTTATCTCAACCCGTAGGAGTTACATTCTTTCGATTCTCCTCCCCATCCCTCCAGGAGGCAGGGTGGGGGGAGTAGAAACTGCGTGGCTGACTTGCCGACTGGCTTAAACCACGACAACTCTATATGCATTTTTAACGTAAATTTTACATAAAATGTAATTTGCACTAATTCTTTAAAGTTTAATTAAAAGCATCATTCAAGTTCTCTTCCTGGATGCAGAGAAGTGCCCAGTAACAGACTAACAAATTATTTCCTCCTCTCACAACACGCAGTGGGAAAACATCAGGATCAGAGTTTGTTTGGTTACAAAAACTCCTAATAACCTAAGCTAGGAACAATGGAAGCACATTTTATAAAGTGCTTTGAGGCTTTACATTGTAAATCATCACTATTTGCTATATATGTTCCTCCACGCCCATTGAAGCTCAGTGGAAAATTCACCATTCAGGAAAAACAACCGTAAGAGATTATTTATCGTATTAGCTCATAGTGCAGAATCATTTAATCTAATTGCCCTGAGGACAAAAAGTGTACTCCCATTTTCCATAATTACAAACTGTCTCATGTTCAGCACTTTGACACACTTGAAAAGAAAAGGTTGATTAGCCTGCCATTGGAGTGAATAAAGTAACAGCTAAATTGACGGAGCATCAGCTAGGATAGACCTTCACAGGCAAGCAGCTGCTCTTTGAAAAATGCCAATCAGGAAGAAAATAAAACAAGTTTTAACACCAGGATAAAGAGGTGTGCTAAGGCAGATGGAAAGCCTTTTCTTCTATTCATACTCTCCAATTTTATTCTCCTGGTGAGCAGAGAAATCTGTTTTATCAACAATACTATGTGGCTAATATACACAGCAGAAAGGTACCTCCTGCGTACACTTCCCCACTTTGTTATTCATGTTAGCAAATGTGACGTTAGTAGATGCAGAATAAAGCCCAAAGCTGTGCTAATCAGAGCATTTGATTTATAAGAAGCGGATGCAATTTATGGAAGGCAAGGGAGAGAGGGGAAGGGAGGGTGAAGAGGACAGACAAAGCCACTCTTGATTTTCACAAGTAAACCACTTTGAAACACAGGCTGATATTAAGTCAGAGAGATTTATTTTCTGTTCCAGTAGCCTCGGAATACCCTCCAACTCTTATATACACATGGCAGGTTTAGCAGGAGAATTGACTCTGGCCAGTATTCTGAGGTCTGGACAAGAAGAAAATGTTCTTTCTGAAAATCTTGTCTTTCTCAGGATGAAGCAGATTTCAGACATTGCCAATGGACTTTGCCTCAAAAATGTCCCTACAGAGAGGTCCAGACAATGCCTCTTCCCCAAATACCATGTTTGCAAAACCTCACAGCTCACCATAGCCTGCTCTGTCCCCGATCCTTTTCCCTCTCAGGATGCCACACATTTCCCCTCCAAACAAGGAGGAATCAGTTTTGATCACCTCCTTTCTACTGACAATCCAAAAAGATGCAGTTTTTTGAAAGCCAGCAGTGGTCTTTTCCCAGCACTGTCCACAAAAGCCAAAAACGCAGCCTACGATTTTCTGCCTATTTCAACATCTAAGGCATTTCTTTAGAGCTGCACATTAGTATGATGGAAAACAAGAGGGGCCTTTTGCCAGGAGACTATGACCCAGCTGTGGCATCATTTTCCTTCAACCAGTGCAAAACAGGATCTATGAAGCTTTCTGATGCAGACAACAAAATAATTTCTCCCTCTACATTTTAGCAAACACTATCAACCCCAGTGAGCGAGCCCACATCACATTAAACAGCCCAGTCCTGTAAGCTGGCAGTGAAATACATCCCGCGGACTGTCAGTAGAGAGACCGGGGCACGGGTCCAAGGTTGGGTCCTCCAAAGTAATCTACTATGGTGGCAGAGCAAGGAGGCAGAGCTTTGGTTCTGCACATAACCAAGCCGACAGGTCTGCCTCCTGTCCTGGTAACACATTAACCATGGAAAGCCCACTAGGGCATACCAAACTGAACTAACACGGCCCCGTGCCAGCTGTACACACCACAAACAGCTGCAGACAAACAACAGGTATACCTCGTGACTTCATTTGCCTTAAGGAGGGAATTTAAATATTTAACTCTTGTTCAGAACAGGTTCCTGTTGTCAGCTGAAGCGAACAGATGCATAAACCAAGGTGGCAGAGGAGGGGTAGCAAGTATCTTCATGTCATGAGCTTCTCAAAACAGCAGCTTGGCTTGGATTCACCCTTGACTACTCCCATTCCTTGAAGTTACACCAGCCAGCTGGATGCCATGTAACCATCACCTCCTCACCCATACAAATATATAAATAAAGCCCATGGGTTTAACATGAGCGAGTAACTCCCATTTCAAGGCACAGCATTAACCAGATGAGTTTGGAACCAAAACGACCTCTCACCCCACATATCAGGCTGTGTTACCCAAGGCACCAACCAGATCCTACACAATCACACAGGAGGACACAGCTGGGCCTCTTACAGTCCTACAGCAAATAAGTCTGTAACGTGCACTGCAATAATTGTAAGTTGCTTGGGAGAGACAAGGCGTTTCTGTTTGTGAAAACAATAATTTTACTGGCCTATGATATCCTTGAAGAGAAGTACAGGAAGTGTTTTCTACTGCTTTATTGAAAACCGTATTTAATTAGATATGGTTTATTTCCCAAGATAATCAGCACTTGCACGCTTGGTTTAATGACTGCCTAATCCAGCCAACTCCTTACATTCAGTGGGTTTATTGCAAAAGTATACGCTGAGTCTTTTTGGTAGCCATTTCTGCATTTGGAACTCCAGACTTTTGCATGAACTGCCAGCCTGACAGCACTACACAAGCCTGCAGCCTCCTGCCAGGAAAGCAGTTTGATGGCACACCAGAAACATCATTGGTGACTGGTTTGGTCTTCTCTATGGGCCTCCCCAAGCTTTGCAGTTCCTGAGATTGAGCTTGTGAAAAATTAGGATTTATTCCACTAAAAAGCACATTCCCCAGTTCAAATGGAGTAGCAAGGGGTCAGACAGCTGAACGGGAAACAAAGGAAAGCGAGGTGCAAACTGATTTGCCGTGCTTGGCTTCTACCAGAGTTTAACTAGAGGGCACAAAATGCTTTAAACTCCCAGTTCGCTGTTTCATCTGCATACTAGCAGATTTGAATTGCACCTCTAAGCTGTTGCATATATATGGAAATGAAGGGCTGGCTGGACAGGGAGTTAAAGGGGGAACAGAGGAAAACAGTCCTTCCCCTTCCGTGCTGAAATAACCAGACTCTCAATACTGCACAGAAAATTGAATTTGTTTTTGTACCTAATACAGAATATGTCTGAAAAATAGGGAAGTTTATTGGTCAAACACATGTGCTCAGCTCATGTCAGCTTTGGCCAAAGTTTACATAAAAGAAATCTTTTACTGTAGAACAAGACACACTTTGAGTATGCTCCTGCACTGTGTGAATAGTACGCTAAAACTCCCCAATAAAAGTGCAATTCAGCTGGACTGAAATGATGAAGCATAATACATACTCCACCAAAATAAAACACTCAGAAGCAATTACTCCTCATTTTTAAAACACAGACTGTGGCTAAACACAGGTCCTTATAATTATCCATAGCTATTTCAGAAAAAAAAAAATAGGCCGAAAGTAGAGGTTAAGTGAAATATGTAGAAGAAAAGACTCCATAACCCTATTAAAGGAACAGTGATCATTATAGCTTGGCTCCTCCTGCACAGATGGGAATATACCGTTAGTTGCTTATTTTTCCTTTTCTTTTTAAATTTATTTTTTAAATAGGAAGTATCTTTGGGCCTTATAGTTTGAGCTTGTTCAAACCAGGGGCAGAGCACAGATGCTCCATGTAAAAATGACAGCTTTTGATCAATTTGCAATTGATCTTGCAAATGAAACCATGAGAGATCTGGGCTGGTTGTGAGGTTTTCCTGAGGCAGAGGAGTGGCGAGTGCTGCTCTTAGGACTTCACGAGAAAAAACGTTTAGCAAATAGGCAGTGTACCATGCTGCTTAGCAAAAAGAAACACCTGCTTTTATTTGCAGCCCTAAGAAGCATCACCCTCAAGTCAGAAGGCAGAAATGAGTTATTTCTGCCTGATGCAGCGGGAGCAGAGATATAGCAAGTCAAGTTTTGGCTGCGACAATAAGCATGCATTGCTACCATGTGCTCATGCAGGGACTTCTCTCTCTGCAAATAACTTTATTGCAGAAGTATAAATAATGTCAGACAAGCTTGCTCTACTCTGCTAACTGAGGAATGACAAACAAATTTATTCCTTTATTCTAAAGTAATTAAACATGTTCTAGTACTCAGGGGAAGAAAACCAGTCAAGTGTCCAGTTTAACATACTCACTCTACAGAAAGGGACATGCTTTCACAGGTCTCATCTCACAGGACAACAGCATACTGTAGCACAACTAAACTCCAGAATGCTGCACCTACCTAAGAGCTACGGCACACCACATAAAAAGATATATTTTGGAGTGACTTCATAGTTCTGCCTGGTGAGATGGGTAAAGGAATGGCAGTCATGCATTAGTGTCATAGACTGCAATGGAAGACAACATTTCGCCATCAGAAAAAATGCCAAGCGCTGCACCAAAGTCACTTTACAATTCTGAAGAAACAGAAGTATTATCACATCCTTACAGCTTTTGTAGGCTGAAGCAAGTTGCTCATCATCAGATCTGAAACCTAGGCTCTGTAACTCAAAAGCTAGCATGCAGCTGCCCACAAGTTTAGCAGAAAAAACAGTGACAATAAAAGTAATGCAGTTATCTGGAAAACATCTGATGGGCAATGTCAACACTATGAAATTACATAGGTATGTTGCTACTTCACTCAGAGGAGTTAAGTAACTCTTAAGTCCTCTTCTTAACAAAACTACTTGGTTTGTTAAGTTGGACAAGGCTGCTTCTTTTTTGCCTCCCAGTTCTCTTTTCCAAATAAAACACCTCTATGGACCCCTGCACAAAGGATGCACTAAAGCTTATCTGAGCTTCTGAGAGCTTGTTAGCTCAGGTACAACATCAAGCTAAAGTGTCTATTCAGTCTATAAAAAGGCACTTGCTTAAGTTTGTGCATGAGATTTGTGTGTATATATATATATGTTCAAAATTATCTTTCCACGAATGGTCAAAGCAAGAAATGAAAAGCCTTCTTCAGACTGCTCAAACACTAAGTTTCAGTTTAGCCCCCATGGACTATTTCCAGGGATGATGTATTTCATCTGTGTCCTTGGTCGGTCTGATGGTACTTGAGGAGGATGACAACTGCACACATTTTTTTTTCCCTTGTGGATACATCCTCACTAAGAATCATCTTGGAGTAACTATGATCAGTTGTGGTTGGAACTCTACAAGATCTAGCAACTAAAAGTCATTTCTGCAGTGTATAAAAAGGAAGCTGTATACAAGAAAAATGCAAATTTGGACTAATTTACTGAAATGACCACAATTAAACTGCCTTTGTACTTCAGACCTTTGTTTGTAAAGCCCAGTCCCAGCTCTCTTATCTATTCAAAACATAAGTAAAAGATTATTCAGTGTGCTAGACAGTAAATATTAAGACTGTGTATTTCCTGATTCATAACATGAAAAAGTTTATCTTTAATAACCCAAACTACATTAACTATGATGTACCCAGAGTTGAAGAAATCAGAGCCTTTTCCATGAAGTTGCCAATAAGAAGAGACTGAATCAAAAATGTTCTATGTCTAAAGGTGGTATAAGAGCTGGAATTTTACTGAAGTGTCTTTGAGTCTTGTTTATGCTGCATCTAAAATCATGACAAAGGCTCCTAGCGTAGCAGATGGGCATTTCCTGGTGTGTTATAAACTGCTAAGGGGGAAAAAAAAAAAGAAGAAAAGACAACCATTAAACACAATGAGACACTTCCAATGAAAGGACAACAGATGTTCTTAATTGCAATTTGAAATCCCAGATCTTAAGGGAGTACCATGCTGCCCATTCAGGAAAGGCATAATGAAAATATGAAATCGGATTTCTCTCATTTCTGACAGGGCTTCTACCTGCTCTCATTTTTCCAGTCTGCATTTAAAAATTAAAACACAGCAGTGCCTCCTTTATAAGTACTTCTCATTCTTTCCAGCATGTAAAAAGTCCCAAAATCCTAATGAAAAGAAAAATGAAGCTGTTGGATCCTTTTTTAAAAATCAGGTTACATTTAAGGCTGCATAAAGCACTCAAAAACGCTTTTATTTCCACGTCCTATCATAACATCAGTCAACTTTCTAATCAGAACTCCATTTTGTTAAGAACACAAAAAAGGCTAGTCTGAGTTCTAGCCCAGACGTACAAATGTAGAGCTGGAAGGAGAACTGTTTGAAAGGTTGAGAAGAGACAAAGAACAGTTCTTTGTCTGCCCAATATGGAGAAATGCCCTATAAAACTGAACAATTACTGCAGATCCTTTCTTTTAAGTGCCCGCTTAATTCAGTCATCCCGAGTGGATTCCCAAGCCTTTTGTGTATTAGAGGGATCCTACTTCAGGTGAAAATGCCAATTAATTTTTAAAGAATCTCAGCATTTTATGTCCTAAAAATACCAATGGCATGTGAACACAGGCCAGAACACTCTAGTTCCAGGAAAATGAGAGAAATGGGATCTGGCAAAGAAGTCACCATTAGTTTAGACTACTGGCGCATTAACACACATCTCCAGCTATCCAACATACATTAAGGCTTTTTATTCTTTCCTTTTTTTTTTTCTAATTATCTTTGTTCTACCAATCTAGCCAAATCCTGAACTTTTTTACACTTACAAATAAACACAGACTATACCAAATACACTGACATGCAAAAAAAAAAACCCCAACGAAGAGAGATCATCACAGATAACTAAAAACATTTGACTCTCGATCCCCAACATGACTGAAGTCAAATGTGAAAGTATGCTGTGTATACAGAGGTATGAGTAAATATTTGAAAACAGTTCTGAAAACAAAGTTATTTTGTGGAGGCTCCAAGCCAGCAGTTAATTCATGAAGGATGCCCCAACATTATTTTCCTTCATACACCATGACGACAATTATAAAGTTACAGAAGCATCTGGAATAGATCTGGAGTTAAGTGGGTCCCTTACAAACTTGCCTTGTTTTAAAGGTACCCGATTCTTGCATTTTTGCAAGCTTCTTCAAGAAGCCCGCTGGACACGTGAGTGTTGGCCAGGACCACACAAAGCTCTCCAAATGAGAAACTGATGGAGGAGCCACCGGAGCCAGGTGGGTCCTGCCCAGAGAGGGGGGCCTCTGGCAGCAGGGCTGCCAGTACTGCCAACTGGTATGGCTGTGAGACCGACACTGTTTGTGAGCCAGGGGAACTGGTGCTTTTGGGTAACCTTGTCAGGGCAACGTATGCTGCTGTGGCTTCTGAGGGACCAAAAGATGCTGGAGCGTGAGACCAGAGGCAGAGTCCTTTCTGCCTCCTGGGGTACTTGGGAGGACAGCCTTGGCAGTGTTCAAGGCCAGGCTGGATGGAGCCTGGGCAATATAATCTCGTGTGAGGCATCCCTGCCCATGGCAGGAGTGTTGGAACTAGATGATCCTTTCCATCCCTAACTATTCCATGATTCTATGACAGTTTTGCCTTGATGCTTTTTCTATTCTGTGTAGTCTATATACACTCCTTAGCTTAGGGAGTGTTTAAATGCCTCAACAACATAAAAATCCACCTAGACTCCACAGCACCAGACTGTCTGGTGTCTGGGTGAGCCTGGGTGCAGGCAGCTCTGGCCACTCCACCCTACCTGTGCTAAAGCTCTGCAGCTACACCCAGCATCGTATGTTTGCACACTGGAAATCCCGTGTCCTGGACACTTACAGAAGAATGGCAGCACCAGTGCCATATAAAAAGAATTTGAAGGGCCTTTTCATTTCTTAATTGAGGCAGCACTAGAGGACCAGTGGAAAGGCTCATTCCAGCGAACTTTGGAATCCCATCTAAATGTCACTCCAGACCATTCAGAAGCTAAAATAAAGCACAACATTCATCTATACACTGCTTTTCCAGGCTGCTTATATTTCTTGGGTGTTGCTTGCATTTTTTGAGCCTCTTTACAACTGCACATCCTGCTATAAATCAGTTCCTGTATTATTATCCATTATTACAAAATTTCATGCAATCTAATACCAGCAGCAAACAAGCAACTACTGCTCTTGTCAATAAGACTATACTCACCTCTGAAGCACCGAGGTGAGAGAGGTGGCTGCACCATGTGCTATCCAAACCAATTAAAACAGCCCTGCTCAGATTACAGGAAAAAGCTAAATTCATTGTTGTATGTGAGAGAAACCTTGCTTTACACCCTCAGCCTTCCAGTTCAGCCATCACTTCCAAAGCATTCTTCAGGGAATCAAACAGCCATTCCAATATGGCCACATCACAGCTGCTTTCCTCAAAACTGTCTTCTCAGAAGGACTTCTGAAATCTCCTACCAAGTATAAAGTTTAGGAACCTGTGTGTCCCATGGGTGGTGTGCCAGCAGCCTGCAATAGAAGAGGCTTTTCTCAGGCATGAAGTCCTTCTGACTCGTGAAGGAAGTGTGATGCTTCATCCCCTTTTCATCTATACACTTGAGGGATTTATATCCATGGATACACCATATCCAGTACTGCCTCTCTATAGAGGTTAAGCAAGTAATAAGTTTGACTCCTTCCAAAATAAGACTCCAATATTCTCTGTAGGGTTTTTTTTACGCCTTCTTTTTTCAACTCGTTCCTAGCATGGGTTTAACAATTAGGTCCTGGCAGTCCTTCCTAATTGCTATTTATGATTTCTGTCAGCCGTGGATGTTCCCTCCCTGCCCAGCGGTTAATTCTGCCAACTAACCATTGAAGTGATCATTTTCCCTCAGCTATGAATCTCTGAAAGAGGCACCCTGCTAAGCCACACGAGCAAGTTCAAAGACTGAGCCTGTGAAGGAGTCAGGAGCTATTAGAAATGATAATTGCTAATAATTGCTGTGAGGTGAACAAAGCCATGGTGGGGATTTAAAAATTAAAATAAAAATTAAATAATAATAACAACAACAAATAAATAAACAAATTAACCCCTCCAAAAAAGCCCAAACCAAAATTAAAGCAAATGAAGATAAGAAAAGGGCAAGCTGGAAAGGAAATGTTAAAAAAAAATACTAGAACAATAAAGGACACTAAACTATAGCACAGGCTCTCACCCCACCATCCCCTTCTTCAACAATGATAGCTACTGTGTATGTTAAAACTCTGCTACCTATAGGGAAAAGTTTAGTTTTACATATAGGCAAAACCTATCCTTCACAGCTGGGGCTTTATCATGCCCTTCAGACAAGAATATTTGCTTTAAATCAAGGAGGAAAAAGAGCTACTGTAACCTCGGTGTTTCCAAAGACATGCAATCCTGGAATACCAGCAAAAAAAAGCCAGAAGCAAAAATGTAACTTCTGTATTCACTGCTTACACCGGCTCAAAACTTGTCAAGGAAACAGCAAATTGTATCTGTTGTCAGAGTAATTGCAGATACCTGCAGGGTGACGACTTGTCCCAATAATTACTAATCTGATGAACACTGAAATGGGAGACATTAGTAAGCTCCTCATTCTTGCACTGCAATAGACATCAGGTTGATGTCTTTGTATCCTATGTAAAGGCAAGCTGGTTTTCATCAGTGACCTGCAAAAGTTTCAATTGTATGAATTTGAAAGCTTTTAATCCAAAAATAGTAACAAGTAAACAAAATATACAGCAACATTACGTAAGTGGAATTAAATACATGTTTGATAAGAGCTATTTGCCTGTCTTCAGCTATTTGCCTGCTGTCCCAGTTATTCACCATAAATGCTTCAGTGCATAGCTGAAAACCACACACTGACTCCGAACTCTTATTTGCTTGTAGCTTGCTGTTAGCAGGACAGTTGCTACGTTCTATTTTTGCCCCTCCACTTAAAATAACCTGTGATTCTTCTGATGTGAGCAGGTAAAGGCTTTTCAGAACATAAAGGGGAGCAGAAAAACACCCTACCTGCCAGAGACAGAAAGCTGACAGGAGCAAAGAGCTGATGCTAAGATAGGAAATGCAAGAAAGCACTTACTCTGCAATCCCTTAGAGCAAATCTGTAGCTAGTAGGAAAGTGATGGGGCATGATGGTTACAAATAAATGGTATGATAAGTGATTTATTGCCTATTGGCTTCCCTTCAAAGATGCCAACAGTTGCCTTTGTCACTGGTGGAAGTCAGTGTAAATTAGCAAGATAGACAGCCTGGTTCTCTCTCATGTCTAGCTCACCCAACAAGGTAAGCAAAGTAGCAATTACACCAACTGAAAGAGTAATTACATCAACTGAAAGAGCAGAACAGAAGTGTAAGGACAGCACAAATCAAGCAGCAAACTGTTTGAACACTGAAATGTCATACTCTGCCCTGTGAAGTCAGGGACAAGTTTGATCCTGCCTTGCAGATAAAGACAAAGCCAGCAAGATTAACAAAATGTTTTCAAACAATAATTAAAGAGCTTGGTAAACTTCCTATTACAGCTATGAAAATAGCCAGAGACTATGAAAACAAGCATTCCAGGAGACCTAGAGAAGTAACACTTTATTACCTGATGTCACAACAACAGTGGTGCATTTAGACAGGAATGAACTATTAGAACAAAATCCCTTTGATCAAGTATAACACTATATATAATTTTATCAGGTATAACAGGATCCCGAATCACCTGAACAGAAACGTTCTCACAGCAATTCAGTTTGGCTGCCCATGCAGTGTGTGCCCATGGCCTTACTCCAGTCTTCAAAGATCATTACAATAACAAAAACTAACTAAAACCCAGCCCTGCTCAAACCCCGCAATTAAGAATTAACTGGCGTCACTGAAAGCGTCAGTCACTCTCACAGACGCTCTTGAGGAAACACAGAGCAGATGACTCCGTGTTCACTCCCCTCCTCTTTCAGATTACACCTAAGAAAACTCATGGACAGATTTTTCATTCCCGTAGGTATGTTTCCTTCGGTGACGATCTATGGGAAAAATGTCTTAAGGTACGGAATTCCTTCATGTCATTATACACTTCTCTTTTTCTTTCTGTTTTCATTTGCTCACCAAGCCCACTATTTTACTGGGACAGTTGGTATTCTCAGGCATATCCTCCCTACACCAATCCCTCACACTGAAACCCCTGCATGCACCTCAAGCAGAGACAGAAGGTCATACAACACTGCTGGTAAATAATCAAAACATAACTTAGATTCCTTGGTTTCCCAGGAGCTCCCACATAGAGCCAGAGCTCTGGGAATATCCCATAGCTGTCTCATCTAGAGATGCTGACACTTAAAACCTGTGATTCCCAAACCTGAATTCTCTCCAAAATCACAGACCTTGGAGAATATGAGCAATCGTGCCAACAGGTGACAGCATGTTTATTTCTGATGGAAGACTTGATGCCATACAGACCTGGTTTCTATAGGAATCTCAAACCAAACCACTGCTAGAATTCTCTTGTAATAAATTGTTTGCATTTTTCTAGCTAACACTGGTAAGAAAATTAGATTGATTATTTGTAGAAAGGAGATGCTGAAGTACGAAACGCGCTATATATCATTTTATTTCTGGGTCATATGCATTAGTTTCCTTATAAACGGTCAAGAGTTTTGCTTTGCTCAGGAGGACACAATAGGAACCAAAAGTCTTTTCCGGAAGCCCACTTAAATGATACAGCGAGCTTACCCACAATCAATTCTTCTGAAGAGGCCAGGGCTCAGTGGAGATTTACACATCAAAGAAAAATCAGTATGTACATCTCCACAAATCAATGTTGGTTTTTTACCCCCACGTCACAAGAAATACCACAAATTGCAATTTGTGTCTCTGTAGCTCTTCATTAAAGTTCCTGAGCAGCTAAAAAAACCACCTTGAGGATTGCAAGGTCTCTATGGAAGTGTAGCAACCTCCCCAGATATGCCTGAACCCTGTTTTTAACTGTAGCCTGCTACTGCCCAATCAGTCAACCCTGGAATTAGCTGCAAGCTCCAAGGCTGCAATGATGCCAGCTCTGTCTCAAACCCAGTCCTTGGCCTGCACTGACCAGCATGGTAAGTAAGTGCCCCACTGGTGAACAGCCCAGGCTTGGCTGCAGCAGGACTATATGGACACCCTGTAAGCCCACCTCATGGTCTATTGACTAGCATTCAAGTACCACCTCTATGTTCACAGAGTGAACAACTGGACTGGCATGAATCCTTACGCTACAGTCCAAGGCACTATACATTAAAAGGGATGAAAAGTTGTTTAGGCTTGTCAGAGATGGCATAAGGCAGCCTACACTGCACTTATTTCATATACCTACAGTATTTAAAAAGTATCTTTTAAAGATGGTGAAAGTTTACCAATTTTAGCACAAAGTAGTCATTTTGTGCTCTTGATTCTGCAGTTCTCGTAAGAATCTACAGACAAGGGGGAAGGGAAGCAAGGTGATCATAAAGGATCATTTTATACTTCTACAGTCTGAGAAGAAAACACTGTGTAAAAGAAACCATAAGAAACACTATTTCCTAATCCTGTATGTTTAAAGATGTTTTGTCTACTTAGCAGGTGTCAGAAGACAAAATTTTCATACAGCAGCTAGATCAAATGAAGAAAATTGGTGGAGAGATCCTATCTGTTCATGACAAATTAGTCTTACACTTTCAATGACTTGGCACTCTATCCAAACTTGCAAGCGAAATCCATCACACAGTCGAGATGACCTGACATAAGTTTAAAAGTCAACATTTTCTCACTCCCATCTACTGCTCTTAAAGTGGTTTTCTAGTGTTTTTGGACTCCAGAAGTTCTTGCTTTGAGACAGCAGCCTGACCATACAATTATTGTCAATAGCGATGTATGAAGTTTATGAAACATTTTTATACCAAGCTAAGACTCTCAAAATACATACAAGAATGACTGTTGAGCATTTTTATTCTGGAAGACCATCCCTCAACAGAGGAAGAAAAATGTGGAGGTCAATATATTATTATGTACTTGATTCAACATGTAACCAAGTGTCGTGGTTTAAGCCTGTAACTCAGAATCACGCAGCCGCTTGCTCACTCCCCCTTCTTCCTCACCCCCGCTCCTGGAGGGATGGGGAGGAGAATCGAAAGAATGTAACTCCCACGGGTTGAGATTAGAGCAGTCCAGTAGCTAAGGTATAACACAAATCACTGCTGCTACCACCAATAATAATAATGATAAGGGAAATAACAAGGGAAGAGAATACAACCGCTCACCACCCGCTGACCGATACCCAGCCCAACCTGAGCAGTGATCTAACCCTTCCGGGTAACTGCCCCCAGTTTATGTAGTGGGCATGACGTGCTGTGGTATGGAATACCTCTTTGGCTAGTTTGGGTCAGGTGTCCTGTCTCTGCTTGCTCCCAGCTTCCCCTCCTCCCTGGCAGAGCATGAGACTCACAAAGTCCTTGGTAAACACCACTTAGCAACAATTAAAAACATCGGTGTTATCAGCTTTGTTCCTAGGCTGAAAGTCAAAAGCACAGTGCTGCAACAGCTACTAAGGGGAAAACTGACCACTACTGCTGAAGCCAGGACACCAAGTACATAGCACTGACTTTCAGAATGTCAAACTAACTCTCAGATTTTCTTTTTAAAATCCTCCATCATATGACAACAAATTTTATGCAGCTGAACAAAGTTAGCAGAGCAGAAAGTTCTTTTAGCAAGCAACTGTGTTAATTTAGCAAGCAATTGTGCTTGCTGAACAAAAGCATAAAGGAAGAAAACCTGAACATAGCCAGAGTTCAGATCCAAGAGGGCCAAGACCTACTTGAAAGTTTTTTGATCTGACGATTTTGCTCTTTGCATTTTAGCCAATGTATCTAGATAAGTTACAGATGAAGTGTGAAGGCAAAATGTTAATCAGAACAGAATAACTTCCAGAACTCTTTCCGTTCATAGTTTGCTTTTAACATAAAAGCTAACGCTGAAGGAAGATGCATAAATGTATGGCCATGTTTAGGCACTTATCCTATCACTGATCACTCAAGTCAATCTCCTAAATATGTGACTGAAAAGTCAGGTGGCAACCTCCCAACACACTGGAAACACTTCTTTATCCTAGTGTCACGACAAGGAGAGAAACAGCTGGCTTTAATCTCATCACTATGATGTTGAACAAGATAAAACCATTACTGCAACATACAGACCTTGAAGACCAGTACCTCATTTTCAGCCATACCACCCATACCCATGATCAGAGTCTTGTCCTATTATGGACAGGACTTAACAACATTCCATTACTCTCAACAATTACAACCAAATATATTACATTATATGGGTCATGTCTGTTCTCTATAACCACAAGAAAAGGCCTCCGACTTCTCTACAATATGCACCCCTGTAGAGGAATTGCAGAAGGTGAATGAAAGTCAGAATAAGAGCTTAGACCTACTTCCCAGTCTTCTATTTCTAAATTTCAACTTAAAATTTGTATCATATGCAAATCGTACTTTGCAATATTGTATGTCTGTATATATGCTGCATATTTTAGCCTTAAAATTTGCATTATATATTCATGACACTTTGGCTGACCTCTTAGAATGGGCTCATTTCCACCCACCACAGAGGAGACCAAGCTTTTATTTCCCTACAGTTACCATTCAGACACATCCAATCTGTTTCTGCATTCATCACAAGGGCTTTTTCATTTTTTGCATTGTGCAGAGAGAAATTTAGAGTTTCAGATATCAAAAGTAACACTAAATGACTCAAACATATTTGACACTTGGAGGCCTTCACAAGGCAATCTGGACTTTGTAAGAAACAGATTTCCCTGAAAGCAGACTACTTTACAATGCAGTAATAAAGGCTACTGCTAACAATTAGAGGAAAACGTTCCGAAATGCATATACCAGGATCTTAATAGATGAAACAGAAAGAGCAGCTCATCTTGACTTCTCTTTAAAATAAGGATGAACTAATAAAAACTCATTTTGGGGGAGTGGCAGGGTGATGTTTGCTTCGTTTGCTCTAATCAACACAGACCTTTAGAGGAGACAGACAGCTGGCACCATCTGTTGCAGGACAGAATGAAAACTAAAACTTCTTCATTGTACTTACATGTGAGGACTGAGTTCATAAAAGTTTCGGTTTCTGTATTCTTCCACTTTCTCAGGAGTATAAATGGGTAGAGATCTGTAGGGGTTTATTGATATCACCACGCTACCAATGTAAGTCTGTTGAAGGAAAACAGGAAAGTTATCATGGATTTTACTTTTAACATACTTTTGCGGCTTATATATTATTGTCCCATTTAACACTCATGCGAAATCAAACACCCTAATTCTAGCAATGAATAAAATAGGTACATACGCTCAGAAACACCTTTTAGGTCTCTCTCAACAATCACCAAGCAGCTATTCTACATAACAGCAAGCCTCTTGTGAACATATTTTAAAAGAAAGCCCAATCTTACATATTTACGTGACAAAATTCAGCTGGGAGAGGGAAAGGAAAAAGGACACAGATGTCCCTGAAGAACCGCTCCATCTGCATGGCAAATGTCACAGGAGCTTTGCTGCAGCCCTCAGGCACTCATACAAAACCATGTAAAGCAAGGCCAGGGTTGGACTGCACTCCCTCATCCAAGGAGGAGCTTCACTCTATCTCTTCAAAGCCTCAGGCACAGAAGAGCTTCACAGAGAGGAAACCTGAAGGCTAATATCCTCTGACAGGTTTCTGTCAAAGGCATTTATTGTTAGGATTCAAGTCAGTCAAAGTCCTGCTGTAGTTCCTTAGCAGACACGAAGCATGATTTTCATTTCCAGACTCTACACGCACTTGGAAAGCAGACGGAGTAACGCATTGTTTTACTCTGTAAGGTCCCACTCACTGCTGAGCCGAATGAAGACTGATACCGTACACCATGATTACCATGTCAGCACATGACACAATTTACCTGCCCTCATCAAGCCTACTGGGAGGTGCCCTGCAGCTTCCTACACCTCGCCCCAGCTGCAAAGGCTGCATTCGAATATACCAGAGTGGCTTAAAATGCCAGACCCCCATTCCACCCTGCCTGCAGGTACAGATCAAAGATTAATTAAACCCAAGTGTTCGGTATCTCTTTCCACAACCAGGAAAGAAACAAATAACAGGTGGCGAAATACAATTTTCCAGTAACCAGGGGCATCTTGGGAGGTGTAAGGGCTGTACACAAAAGCCAAAGGTTCCCGTTATTTGGATTACATTTGCTAGTAGCTACAGAAGTAAAGCAGTGTTTTTTATATACATGATTCTTTGCAGTGACACCTTGCAATCATTATTTGGATTTCTCTCCACAACTTTTGTCACAGAAGTAATATGTGCTGTAATATGCATTTTGAAAGGGGAGCAGAGGCATGAGGAGTGCAAGCTACTCACCAACAGGTTCAGCAGAGCACTGAATTACCTCCACAGCTGCAGTCAATATTAATTGCTGCAACCCTCCCCTGTTTAACTTTCCTGCCTAAAACAATTCTCTGCTAAACGCTAACTAAATCTGGTCCTAAGCAGGAAGCTAGGAGGGCAAGATTTCCTATTTTCTATAGCATGCATATGCACAGGCAAGCTGTGAACCCCCATGGCGTTTTCTGTCCTGTTTAAAACAGAGTTGAGCAAACTAGTCTGCAGTGATAAAATACGTAGCATGAGGCTTCCAGAGACTCTTGTAGTTAACCCTTGTAGTGTTTACTACCCACTGGATGAAACAGAAGCAGTCTCTGCAGACAATTCATTGCACAACTGCTGCTATGATGAAACACAATACTTCACTAATTGGCCTCAAAACTCACCATCCCTAAACATACACCTTCCCCCCCCTCCTTCAGAACTGGCCAGAAAACTTCTGCAGAACATTTCACCCCATGCATCTGAGCCCAGAACAGAACAGATACCCTAAAAACAGCCTGGTTTCACCCCAAAAGCCCACGCAGAGCCCGATGACCTGGAGCAAGCCTGAAGTTGTCTCCCATCTTGGCAGCCAGGCTACAACTCAAAGCAGCACAACTCCAATCTGCCTCGCACTGCAACAGGATAAAAATGCCCCTAAATGCATTCAGATACTGACTGTTGAGAACAATCCCTAAATAATTCAGATTTCTGCTAATTTCAAACACATGCCACAGTGTATGATTATGTATATATATTTTCTTCAACTACTGATAAAAAAAAATTGTCCTAGTTTTGTGTTCATCCTCCCCCTAAGGAGGAAGATGTTTTCCATCTATGTCTAATGTCTTTGGCTGAACAAGAAGCAAATGCAAAAACTGCCTTTGTACAGAATCTACTTTGCTCTCTTTAACACATGCAGCTTTGGCCACTTGCAAGTCTACAGATTCTTGCTAAGAGTAACAGATAGTCAAGGGTAACAGTCAAGAGTAAGAGGCTTTCTAGCCTTCACAAGTGCATGGATACCCCACTTAGGACTCTTTCCTGATAAAACATTAATATGTTGATTTGTTTCCTCCTAAATCCTTACAACTTGTGAATTCAGCCTGTCGTGAAATCCATGCTGGAAAGAATCAGCAGAAGAGAGACAAAGACCAGATCTTTAGGATTGTATTTTGAAACAGAAATTCTTTGAAACTTGAAGACTTGCCCTTTTCAGCTCGTCTGCCACCGTAACAGCATACAATGCAGTTGCTAAGTTCCCTAAAGTACCCCAAGATGCCAAGGTAGAGAAAGATGAGTGAAAGCCAAATCTTTGATTTTTAATTTTGAATACAGGCATTCAAATGAGATTTATTTAGAACCATCTCTTCATGGCTAAGTATTGCTTAGACAATGTATTTTGGGAATTCAAGTCAGCTGTTTATTGTCAGACATGAACAAATACAGACCATTTCCTAAAATACCAATACTTCAAAAGGTCAGATGGCTATACAGAAACAAAGACATACTCATGTCCATTTTAAACACTACGGCAAACCATGCTAAGCAATCATTGTTTTCTGCTGCAAAGCTGCTTACAAGAACTAATGCATTTCCTCTTCTAAAAATGCCAATATTTCAAAGCTGATGCTTAATAGCTACTTGCTACTGGTGGTCTGTGAGATTCCACATAACAGGGATAAACAGATCCGGAAAATAGCTTTCCCACATAACATCTGCCTTCCCACCAGAACTCTATTATAAACAAACAACATAAATGGCTTAAATCCTTGAGCAAGGGACAAGCATAGAAACATTCCAGTGATGAAAGAAAAATGCCAAGAGTAGTGGGAGACCATACTGTGGCACTCCAGAGACTAAAGAGATCCTTCATTTTCCCTGTTTAAGGAAAAAAAAGTAAACCCCAGAGGAATGGCCTCATGACGATGAACGCACAGAATGCAGGCAGGAGATTCGTTTCTTTCTTGGCTTTGACATGGTCTGATTATGCAAGTTTGGACAAGATCTGCTGTCTCCTCAAGTTTTGCTAACCAGAGACTCTTGATAATACTCCTTCCTCCAAATTTCTACTTTAATGCAATAACTCACAAAGGAAAATTCTACCTCCTTGGCATGTTTGTCCAGAACCCAAACCAAGAGTACTCTCACTCGTTGTTTATCAGTCCATCTGTCACGTAGTAGGGCAACGCTGTAATGGGCTAACATTTCATCTGAGCAAAAGAGCATTGAAATGTCTATCAGGTCAAATGTCAGCACATTCTGCATTCTCCACAAAAACAACACATACAACTCATTCCTGTTCAGCAAAGGGTTTAACACCCCAAGCAGGAAGAAAATTCCAAATCACAATTCAACTGGAAAAGACGATAATATCTGTTACACATCACTTCTAAGTACTGTTGGAGATGCAATGATCAGGACACTTTGATGCCCGATTTTCTCCCCATAGGACTCAAAGCCAACATAACCTCTTGGGGCAAGATACTGCTGCTACTTCAAGCTTGTATGTGCCTTGCCAAGCCGCCTGTGCCTTTCTAACCCAAGCAGCTTTAAGACTGGCTTAAGAGGAAGCCTGAAATAGCAAGACAATAGGAGGCATCCATTGCTTTAGGAGAAACCTACAGGCAGCAAGCAGCCTGTTCCCAGACAAGCACTGGGGAAAGCTATTGCTAGAAACCGGCAAAATGCCTAAACCCCCTGTGGACATTTTAGCTGAGAGGTTGCAAAACCCTTGCAGAGAGGGCAGGAAAAGGTCCCAAAACACCTCCGCAGCCACGACTTACCCGCACTATGGTAAAATCTGATACACAAGGAAGAGGCAATACAGGCCAACTCAAGAAGGGGAGCTTTTAGAGCACCACTAAGTAGAGCTTATGGGAGAATATTTCACACGCTGGGATACAGCATATTAATAAAGCTATTTCTCCTTCTGGTAAAGTTAGTCTTGCAATACCCCAAGGACCCAGAAGAGAGAATATTGCAGCTGCAGAAGCCAGGGAACATTACTGAGATCAGTTGAAGCTGCAGCATAGGAGTCATTGTACAGCCTGCTCCACATCTTTAAAAGCTCCTCTGCATTTGTAGCAAAAGCAACCTTCTGCAGAGTTTAAAATCATTAAGCATCTACACAGATTTGCTGCAAACCTGGAAGCGCACACTACATCACTTTTGTCAGCTCTATTTAAAAGAAACTCACTGCTTCTTACCCATGGTAGCTAGTAACAGACCAAATTGCTACTGCACACAAGTCACTCCAGCCTTAAAATACCCAACTGCTAATGTACCCTGCAAGTGTGCTCGATTCCCAAAGGCCAAAAAGGTTGCCCTATTTTACTTTTTTCAACCTATTAGTTTTTAAAACCTATTATTTGGAGGGTTTGGTCCTATTCTATTTTTTTCTGTGCTCCATTTTATTGGAACACAGAAATAGGAAACAAAGAATTCTAGTGAAATAAGATTGCTAGTGTGGATGTTGATTCTCTCATTCATACAGAGTAATTTTAATACTCCAGCATGTATAATGCATGTTTCCTTGGTATTGCTTATGCTCAAATGTACAAGGTTCCTACGACTTTTAAGAGTTTTACATCATGCCACTAAAACAATTCATTGAAATGAGAGACATTAAAGTAAGATCAAAGAGAAGTGTGACTAGCTTTTATTGGCACAAATACAGAACCATGGCTTGGGCAGCACTGTTTTCATTGCTGGGGGGAGCTGTGTTTTGGTTTTGTGGGTGTTTCTAATGTGACATATGCAAAATTATATTTCTAATACTCATTTTCGTTTGTGTTTGCCTGAAGTACTGGGGTTCTGGATCCTGTCAGCTCATAAGAACATGTGCTGTTGCATGCTCAGAATAGCCGAGGCCAAGGAAATGGCAGACACAGAGGAAGCCTGTACTTACATGTTCTTGGTTTTCTGAACCATTCCAAACTCAAACAGAACTGGGTAAATTTAACCCTGCAAAGTTACTTTGTAATGAAATCTCTCATTTTAATAAACAGAAGCAACTAGATCAGCACCTTAGTAAAATATCATCTATTATTTGAACAATCTTGCTCTGTGCTCAAATTTGGTTTTCACTGTGGTTGGCCACAATAAAACAGCTAAATGCACCCTGCTTCTGGTCCACTGTGTATTTTTCAGGTTGGCAACACTCGTGAAGTTGCAAGATGCTATGTTTAAAAAGAATAAAGAAAAGAGGAACATCAAGACTAAAAGTAAAGCCACCTTAGACCGTTACTATTTCTGAGGCTTTGATTTACTGCATTACTGTGTATATCAATGTAGGTAGAGAGGGATGGGCTGGGTACTTGAAAAAGACAAACAAACAAAGATTTCAAACTGGAGAGACATCAATTTGATGGGTGGACCACTCGGTGGATAAAGAACTGGCTGGATGGCCGCACGCAAAGAGTTGTGGTCAATGGCTCGATGTTCGGCTGGAGACCGGTAACGAGTGGTGTCCCTCAGGGATCGGTGTTGGGACCGGTCTTGTTCAACATCTTTGTCGGTGACATGGACAGTGGGATTGAGTGCGCCCTCAGCAAGTTTGCCGATGACACCAAGCTGTGTGGTTCGGTTGATACGCCGGAGGGAAGGGATGCCATCCAGAGGGACCTCGACATGCTTGTGAGGTGGGCTGATGCCAACCTGATGAAGTTTAACCATGCCAAGTGCAAGGTCCTACACCTGGGTCGGAGCAATCCCAGGCACAGCTACAGGTTGGGCAGAGAAGAGATTCAGAGCAGCCCTGCAGAGAAGGACTTGGGGGTGTTGGTCAATGAGAAAATGAACATGAGCCGGCTGCAGTGTGCGCTCGCAGCCCAGAAAGCAACCGTATCCTGGGCTGCATCAAGAGGAGCGTGACCAGCAGGTCAAAGGAGGTGAAGACAGGCTGAGAAAGTTGAGGCTGTTGAGCCTGGAGAAGAGAAGGCTGCGTGGAGACCTCAGAGCAGCTTCCAGTGTCTGAAGGGGGCCTACAAGGATGCTGGGGAGGGACTCTTCATCAGGGACTGTAGTGACAGGACAAGGGGTAACGGGTTCCAACTGAAACAGGGGAAGTTTAGATTGGATATAAGGAAGAAATTCTTTACTGAGAGGGTGGTGAGGCACTGGAATGGGTTGCCCAGGGAAGTTGTGAATGCTCCATCCCTGGCGGTGTTCAAGGCCAGGTTGGACAGAGCCTTGGGTGACATGGTTTAGTGTGGGGTGTCCCTGCCCATGGCAGGTGGGTTGGAATCACGTGATCTTAAGGTCCTTTCCAACCCTAACTATTCTGTGATTCTATGATTTCTTCCTGCCATACTTCAGGGTTTGCCTGCACTGATTCATGACAGCACATACAAAATAGACTCTACCTGTGATCCAAGCTGTGCAGCTGCACTTTGCCTTGAGCCAATGCTGGGCTAATGCTCCTTGTGCTTCAGTGAGCTGGAAGCACAAGCAGAGCTTCTGGGTACCATCTGCAAGCAACTATGCAGGCACAACACAAGCCCAGAATCCCAAAGAGTAATGATCAAGTGGAAGCAACAGGAACTAACAAAGTTTCCTCAAACAGGAGTCTCTGTGTGGATTTTCCCATATCCAGTAAAGGCTGGATTAACACAGCATCACAACACTAATCCTTAGTCAGCAAAAGAAACTTCCACGCTTTTGTCTTCTCTCATTCGTGTTTTCCAGCAAATACAGCATCTCTGCAAAGTTCCTGATCAGCTCTAAAGAGGCCACAGTAATCAGTGAGTTGTACAGACAAGAAAGCGTGTTTCCAGCCCCCTCACTGTAAGTGAAGTGGAAAATGCTATTTTTCCAAAACCTAGTCTGCAGTAAACTGAAAATACAAACCAGACTCTCATAAGCAGTCTTTCTCTCTCCAGATATATGTATATGGAGCAACCTCTCCTTCTCCTTGATACTACTTTTCACTCTAGTTTGGATGGAGTTCTTTCTAATCATGCGAAGAAATATAATACTCAATGTCTGAACAAACACAGCCTGTTCCCCATGATGATTAAAACTCTCTAGCTCAAGACCACCCTCCTGGACATAGCATTTAAGCCCCAGAAATAAAGTGGGCAAAGTCTGTATGTTGCAATAAAAATAACCCAAATCCTGGTAAGCTATTGTATGTGCTTAATGCAGTTATTAATCATGACAGACAGCCTTGTAAAACCTGCACAAGACAGTAAAGACTGTAAAGAACACTACATAGAAGAGCACTGGATGAGTTCCTGAAATTCGGAAGGAAAGAACAGATAAAAGAAAGAAATAAATCAAGGAAAAGAAGAAACTGAGGCAACGGCATCCACTGTTCAAGCAAAACCATCTTACTGCTAGAGGGGACAAAATTCAGCATTAGTGTGTCTTAGTCCTCTACTAAATGCATTGATGGCTAACATAATGACACAAGAAATAAAGCTCAAACAGGTAACACAAAGGCAGAAGCGTGTATCTATATCCCAAAGCAAACAATCATGGCACGGGTAATCTATGTTCTGCTAAATTATTCTTCAACATGGGCTTGATCCTGCAAGTCCCTGTGCAAACAGCAGCAGTCTGAACAAGCTACAGGTAACTCGCGCCGGCCACAATCAAGCCCTTAATCACACTGTAGCCTGCTTTAGATCTGAGCCCTGAAGTAAGGGCAGATCATTTTCCAGAGAGACACCCACACAGCAAGTTGAAACGAGTACTTAAAGGGGATGCATGTGTACAGGTTATGAGGTTTCTCTTCCGAGTTTCTTGAGGGCACAGAAATCTCCGCAGCTCAGTGAATATTGCTGCTAACCTCGAGATCATTATGACAGACTCTAATGTTGTTATTGAAGAAGCAGATTAATCATCTCAGCCATTCGCCCCTCTGACTACATTGGGATGTTTTCATACAAATAAAATTCCTACACAGGATGAAATTATAGAGAAAACCAATAAAGTAAGTGATGAGGAAGTCAATCCAAAGCAGACACTTTGACTAAGACAGCATTTAAATACTCCAGAATGTCAGTACTTGCTCACTTCTCAAAAGATAAAACCTTGTTATCATAAGCAAACAGTAGTTGGAGACTGGATAGCATCTATGCCAAGAACCCATGAGGGAAAACACTAGCAAGAGTACTCATTCAGAAATGTTTCACTATTCTGCATGAATAAAATGGGGATGAAGGCAGGGAAGAGAGGCTCCTGCCATCCTGCAGCCAAGACTAACCTATACTCTTCAGGGTGAAAACCATGTTTTTACAGCACTTGCACACTTTTGCTTCTGTTATTTGCTAATCTTTCATTAATCTTCCTTGTCTGGTTTTATTTCATGTAACATACACTGAAACCACCAGTGAATGCCCAAAATGTCATCATCACCTTAGCGAAGATTTCGTCACAGCATTCTGCAGCAGAGCCAACACCGTAACAGTTCCTGGGGCCCTACAGGAGGCATTTCCTACATCACCTCCTCTCTTCTTTCAAAGTGTCACATCACAGGCAAAAAAGAAAGTGTGTGTAGGCAGATCCCAACACACAGCCCACAATATGCATACAACTTTCTATGATCCTTATAATGTTTTCTTACTCCGTTATACAGATACTGCATACAGCCTACAAACAAGTGTCTCAAACGCTATGCTCAGAATTGTGGGAGCCGTACAAAAAGGAAGGGAAACAAAGCACTGCCTTGAGATAAGTAACTCTCCTCCCACGAGGCACTTCAAGGTGCACAGCAGCCAACCTGCTGGCTGTGAAAATCTTTACTCCTGACTCCAAGCAAGTCAAGAAGTTTGTTTAACCAGAGCCGGCTGATGCGAAGGGCCAGAGGAGCAACAAGATTTCTACCTAGATAACAAGCAAAGCAAGATTTACAGGGAGGCAGAATACCACTTCTCAGACCACAGGCTATCCCAAGAAAAGATGTGCCTTGGGCACACAAGCCCTTTTTCGCATCTGAAGGAGAAGCAGCAGGCTTCAAGGTCCTAGCCTGTGGCAGCTGCAACAATATTATTACTACAACTCAGTAGCTTCCCTCAAAGAGGGAAAATGGTGAGGCACTGATGGGAAAATCGCTCAGAACAACACAGGCAATCCCCGGGGGAGGATGAGAAGGAGATCGGAGGAAGCGCGGGTCCCCTGGGCTCCCATCACAGGCGAACTGATGGCTGCTCTTAAACCATCCTGCCTCTAAGAAATGACTCAGATACCTGCAACTCATGCCAAGCTTCCAGAGGAAGACCAGCAGTCCAGGCTGGACTCACTGAACGCACAAGTGAATACAGTGAAGCACAAGAGAGCAGGGCTGGGTCTGGCAGGGGGATAGACTCTTCTGCAAAGGCACAGACCTGATACCGACAGGCACGCATGCAGCTAGGGCATACCCAAAACCACAAGGGACAACAGCCCTCTTCAAAACCCATCAAACGACTCCAACTGTCCTCAAAAGCAACATACTACCAACCAACATGACCATGCTGACATGAGAAGGTAATAAAGTTCAGAATAAAACTGAACCTCAACAATCATTTGATCATATTACAACAAATGATTTTCCCAGCATGCTCCATTTCCATCCTCCCAATATCATAGAATCATAGAATAGTTAGGGTTGGAAAGGACCTTGAGATCATCTAGTTCCAACCCCCTTGCCATGGGCAGGGACACCTCACACTAAACCATATCACCCAAGGCCTCATCCAACCTGGCCTTGAACACCACCAGGGATGGAGCATTCACAACTTCCCTGGGCAACCCATTCCAGTGCCTCACACTAAAGAATTTCTTCCTTAGATCCAATCTAAACTTCCCCTGTTTCAGTTTGAACCCGTTACCCCTTGTCCTGTCACTACAGTCCCTAGTGAAGAGTCCATCCCCAGCATCCTTGTAGGCCCCCTTCAGATACTGGAAGGCTGCTATGAGGTCTCCACGCAGCCTTCTCTTCTCCAGGCTGAACAGCCCCAACTTTCTCAGCCTGTCTTCATACAGGAGGTGCTCCAGCCCCTGATCATCCTCATGGCCTCCTCTGGACTTGTTCCAACAGTTCCATGTCCTTTTTATGTTGAGGACACCAGAACTGCACACAATACTCCAAGTGAGGTCTCACAAGAGCAGAGCAGAGGGGCAGGATCACCTCCTTCGACCTGCTGGTCACGCTCCTCTTGATGCAGCCCAGGATACGGTTGCTTTCTGGGCTGCAAGCGCACACTGCAGCCGGCTCATGTTCATTTTCCCATCGACCAACACCCCCAAGTCCTTCTGTGCAGGGCTGCTCTGAATCTCTTCTCTGCCCAACCTGTAGCTGTGCCTGGGATTGCTCTGACCCAGGTGTAGGACCTTGCACTTGGCATGGTTAAACTTCATCAGGTTGGCATCAGCCCACCTCACAAGTGTGTCGAGGTCCCTCTGGATGGCATCCCTTCCCTCCGGCGTATCAACCGAACCACACAGCTTGGTGTCATCGGCAAACTTGCTGAGGGTGCACTCAATCCCACTGTCCATGTCACCGACAAAGATGTTGAACAAGACCGGTCCCAACACCGATCCCTGAGGGACACCACTCGTTACCGGTCTCCAGCCGGACATCGAGCCATTGACCACAACTCTTTGCGTGCGGCCATCCAGCCAGTTCTTTATCCACCGAGTGGTCCACCCATCAAATTGATGTCTCTCCAATTTAGAGACAAGGATGTCGCGTGGGACAGTGTCAAAGGCTTTGCACAAGTCCAGGTAGATGACATCAACTGCTCTGCCCCTGTCCATCAGTTTCGTAGCCCCATCATAGAAGGCCACCAAATATCACAAAACTCTATTCTTCACAAAAGCAACTAAGTTAGATGGACTGATAGGTACACAAGGCTGATGCAAACCAAGGCAATTGGTCTCATTCACCATAATTTTGTCCCCACCCTCTTCCACCAAATGCAGCATCTGCAATACCAGGAGTGAGTGCAGTAGAAACAAAGCCACTACACTTGACAGCAATTCACTGAACTCATAAATACTATAAAGGTATCTGAAAAAGGGAAAAATCAATAATACAGACAGACATAGTGGAATAAGGTCAAGTCATAAACAAAAAGGCTACTCCTAAAATATGAAAGCACCAGATATCAACAGGAAGCAGCTCAGTCTGTGAAACAAGCACATCACAACAAACAGCCACACCACCAGAAGGCAGCCACAAGGATGCTACCTCAAACAGATAACACTGAGTTATCACACTGGAATGCCAAATATTTAATGTCTCGGTGATAAAACAACATGTGTTCAGCACCATAAGACTGCTCCTGCCCAAAGCAGCCCACAAACTCCACGGACAAATTAAATGCTGACATCAGAGAAAGATTCTGTTTTGTTGTAAGAACAAAAAAAGCAAACAAACATTTTGTTGTAAGGAACAAAATGTTGACCTCTGCAAATTTGGGAAGACTTCAAGAAACAACATAACTGCAGGGAAAAAATGTGCAGGGCAGCAGAATAAAGCTGTATCTGGCCTTTAAAGGCTGACTCCCGTGAGCCTACGCAGCTCCGCTTCCCTCCAGACTCCTCACGCCTCCCTTGCTGCTTCCACGCGCCTCACAAAGCAACAAACCCAACACCAAAATGAGTTTCAGACTGATACATGTACTACAATTTATCCCGAAACTCTACCGTTCATGAGTCAGTGTAAATACACGTACAGACACAGATGCCCCCCTCCCATTTGTCAGCATCCCAAAATACAAATGAGAAATAGCTGCTGAGCCGGATTGGCTCACCATATTTCTGCCAGCTTCAAAAAATAAATAAATAATTAAGAAAATAAAAAGTTCAGGGAGGGAGTTCAACAGAACGAGTCAAAATTCATCAGTCACACACAAACTGCATTTTATGAATGTATTTGAAGTTTTCCATGCGGTCTCTGGGTCACGCATTTTAACCGCACAAACTGCTCCCTGGAACCTTCAGTGGGTGTTTTCTATTTGCTAACTGCATTGCCCATGAGCCACGTTTTGCTTTGTAAAGTTACTGAACAGCTCTCACGCTTTTGTAAGTGATATTTACAGAACTTCTGTGAAAAAGCGATGCAGATTTCATCAATGAAAAGTTTAAGAGTTGCAAAAAGAACATAATAAACAATCACAGCTTTCTAATGGGATTTTTCTTGGTCAGACATACCCCACACATTTCCAGACATGACTAAACTCCAAGATTCCCATTTCCAATTAACACATGTGTGTTACTGAATGAGCCCTCCCCCCACAAAGCCACTCAGCATGAGATTACTGCAGAATCTGATGGTCTTTAGTAGAATATTTGGCCTAGCTCCAGCTCCACCAGCCTTCATGCTTATTTTTATAGGCACAGCCTCCAGCTTTGCACTCTGGTATGCAACCCAACACCCAAGTCCATTAAACTTTCCATCAAATACACATGAAACTGAACAACAGGTAACCAAGCTGTAGTCTGTCCTCTAACTGTTTGGAGGACACTTATTGCCCTGTTTGCACCATGCCATGAAACTGCTATTTTTCTTGAAGGACTTACAGTGACTGTACCCAGAATGGTACAAGAGGTCTCAATGATCTCACAAAAAGGAACTCCTACAGAGAAGACCTCGAATTGCAAAGGGGTAAATGGACCTGCCATTAGGATCTCCAACATCAAACATCCAGCATTAAACGTTACTACTATGAAAGAGACTGGAAAAGACAAGAATTGTATTTTCTTCAAGTGGAACAAGCCTATTTATCTTGTCATCTTTGGCTACAGGGAGAGATTTGGCACTGTTCACTGATGGCTCAATCTGACTCTCATATCTCATTGACTAGTTTCAGTTGGAAGGGACCTTCAAAGGTCACCTAGTACAACCCCTTGCAACGAGCAGGGCCATCTTTAACTAGGTCAGGTTGCCCAGAGCCCTGTCCAACCTGACCTTGAATGTTTCCAGGGATGGGACATCTACCACCTCTCTGGGTATCCTGTTCCAGTGTTTTACCACCCTCATTGTAAAAGTTTCTTCCTTGTATCTAGTCTAAATCCGCCCCCTTTTAGTTTAAAACTATTACCCCTTGTCCTATCATAACACACTCTACTGAAAAGTTTGTCCCCATCTTTTTTATAGGCCCCCTTTGCTGGTTTACCTATAAAGACAGGCTACACAATTATGCAATGTCTGGCCAACGTTACAGCATTTTCAAAGCTAACAGAACTCATTCCTGAACAACAAACCCTTCTAAAGGTTATAACTGCAACTCCATTTTAAAACTAACATATGTAGCACAGATATAGCTGGCAGTCTACAGGAAACTGCTTAGAATTTGATGTTGAGTAAGCCCTGGTTTACTGCTGTAGAGACATTTCAATCCATTCATATAGCTTCAGTTTGATGCAGTTTCTTAAACTTTGACACAACTTTTGGCAATGTCTACAATGGAGCATTGACATAAGAGCTGAACTTAACCCAACAACTGAGCCATAAAAAGACAAACCCATTCCTACTGCCCTTGGAAAGCATTCTGAGAGGTCAGCTTGTGTATGTAGCTTGTTAGAGCTGAAGAAATCTGCAGTCTTTGTTACGCACCAACAGTAGCACTTTAACAGTCCAATCTGGTTTCCCCAAGATAGCATTCAAACTATGGATTTTACACAGTATAACAAACGTTACTTCCAAATGGAACAAAGGCTTCATTGTGCTCATCTGAGTCTAGAAACAGAAATTGAAAGTGTAGTTTTTATGGGTGAAGTCTGGGGAGAAGAGAGTGGGTTGCAATAAGGAGAAGAGTTTGCAGTTGAAAATTAATGTGGTTGTTACTGTGAGCACCATTCCAACTTTAAAAAACTCTTCTACAATACACAGCAGTGGCATGAAATTTGCAGGGCAGCAGAAAAAGGAGATAATATTCCTCAAGTGATTTAGTAAATAACATCACGCAGGGTCACAAACTAACGTACACTTGGTAGCATCATGTGGCACAGATAAATATCTCTTTCCACCATTGATGTAGTGAATGTTTTCATACTTGGAAAGATCTGCAATATTTTGCCTTCATAGTGTGGATTCACAAACAGTACTTGAAAGACCTTTAAAAAACCCAAACAAACAACTCCTGATCAAAAAACTTTGGAGATAAAAAGGGTAAATGATGGCACAACAAACTACAACAGAATGATTCAGGAAAGAAAGAAAATAAAAAGAAACTAACCAAAAACTACACCACAAAAAAATTCCTTTGGTTCTGACAACAGTTCACACCTCTCAAAAGAGCACGTTTAAGTACTAGGCTTTCCCATCTGCAAGGCAGAGGACCCTACATTGCAAGAGAAGTGTGACACCTTGTATCACCTGCCAAAGCACATAATGCAGCTAATTACACTGCACATCAGCGCCAGCCCAGCTGAATCAGAACTGGGAGGGAATAACATGTTTCACTGTCACTGTCTCAAAGAACTGTGTGTTTGAACATGGTTGTCAGCCTAGCACTTAATAACAGATGAAAATAAAAACAGGTTAGCCATTTGTCATTCAAACTGATTTATTTCAAGAAAAAGCTATCCAGTCCAAATTAAATAGAAACATGTAATTAAATACTTTGCAATCCACAGTACTTTACGGTGGAAAAAAAAAACCCACCATGAGAAATCCACTCCCGTATGACTTACAGCAATATTTCTAAGAGACTGTGTAGTCTAGTGTAACCTCACAAAATAGGTTTGCATCCTTAATGCTTTAAACAGAACTTTCAAATATGACCCAAAGAGTGGGCAAGGTAGAGATTGTCTTCTTCAATCTCTGGGCAAATACTTCCCTTTCCTTTTCTTCTCCTTCATATTTTCTTGAAGTGAAGTGGAATGAGATGATTCAGTAACACTCACTTTTACTGTAGGTATCAGGAATATAGTTAACCCTAAAACTGATGTGAAACATGTTAATCATACAAGCCACCGACTAAAAAAGCCCTTTGAATCCCAGAACAGGCATCTGCAGTTGTTGATGATGGAAGACTTGCCAAAAGCAAGACAAAAGAGCAGCAGGGGACCCTGGTATCTACCTGCCTGTATGAACATCCAGGGGTTATCAAGAGGGACCAGACTACATCTTCAAGCCACAACGAAAATCCAAGACACAAATGTTTGGAAACGTAACTCTCAAAGGTACCAATATGTTGGGGTTTTAACCATTATGGAAGCAACCTTTACAAATACAGATCATTTTGGTTTCTTATCCAACAAGGTTTTAATGGATACTGAGAGTCCTTGTCTTATTTTAAATTGTGAGCCCAAACTTAAGGAGGTGGAGATCATACAACAGGTGATGGACGTAACTGCACATTACCAAGCTAATGCCTACAGAAAAGGGAACATTACTCTAGCAGAAAGACACAGCAAACCATGAATAGCAGAAGTGCAAAAGCACACACTATAACTAAGGGACAGAAGTGGTAAACAAAAATGGCACAGTCCTCCCGTACTGGAAGATGGAAAAGTACAATGAAGCCACGAAGGTTCAAATGCTTAGCATGAAGGAAAAATATAGGCACACTGAAAATTAAAAGGGAGGGGAGGGCTAAGTTATAATGAAGTACAGAACACATGTATTTGATTGTAGTAAGCTGCAGACAATCACTTGCAGATCCTAGCTATGCTTTGGCTTAACTATTTCAACTTTACTCTTAAAAGACTTATCTTTCACCAGCAGTCTTGGAAGTCTCTACAAATCATTAAGTTCTCACAGCCTCAGCAGTACAACAGATGCAATACAGAGGACATTTTAACGAAAATGGAACAAAGATGAAGCAGGAAATGAAAGGCTTCACTGGCATTAGTTTGCCTCTTCATTCCCTGCCTGTGTTTCAACTGTCAGTTCACAACATCTCTGCTACTTATCATCACTCCTGGATTAATGTGCCTGAAGATTTTGATTACTTCCACATATATCCAAGATCACTGTTTCTACTTTAAAGTCCAACCATTCTAATAAACACTTTTTTTTTGCAAGTCCAAGATAGCAGGCAACTTATAAGCTAGCCCGAGCATATTCCAAGCATGTATTGTTTCAACATGAACCTGCTCTAACATCCTGGAAGTGCCTTCCCTGTAAAGTGAATTATTTGTAACTGCAATGTCCCCTGACAATAGGACTACCAAAGTTACGGTCATCATCAGTTCTGGAACTGGTTTTTATGAATATCAGAGGTGTACCACATTGTGCAAGGGGAAAAAGAAAAAATATCCCAGATGGAAAAGATCAAATGCAAACAATACAGTACAGGAAAGACTGCAGCAAAAGAAAGGTTAAAAATGTCCCTAATATAATAGATTATGTTCAAGCATTCAGTCTATGTGTATCCTTATAAACAAACACATATTTTAATAATTACAACATAGCTGCTCACAGGATGCTATTTGTTAACATATACTCACATATACTTCATTGTGGTCAAAGCGCTTTTTCAGATTATTGATGAACGAATCTTCATTAAGCGGCTCTAAAAGAACCATATCTCCCACCCCTATCATGTCATCTAAAAGTGATGTCTTGACCTCCATTTTGGCCATTTTCTCCTGCAAAGAAAGAAACAAGAAAAAGAGCAAAGTTAGCTCAAAATTATTCTAACTATTCACAGGCTAGTTATTCCAGTGACACTATTTGAGGAATACAAGTGTAAAACCCATTGAATGACACTACTTTGAAATCATTTTTCCAAGGAACGTTCTCAAAGTCATTCAATCTACCCAGATAGTACACAAAATTCCAAAACTTTAACTTCTAAGAGTCCATTATACATTAAACATGAAACCACAAGAAAAAGGAATGAAGATTTCAGTGGGCACCACATCCAGATTTTCTGGACTACATCATTACAGTGTTCAAGTGTACACAAACCCAAGTTTTACCAAGAGCTTCATCAACATCTCCAGTTTATCAAATTAGGGTTTAAATTTCTCAATGCCCTAATCTGAATTTCTTTCTCACCCTTACTTGCTTTTCTCCAACTATATCAAGTTTTACATGGAAACCAAGTGAACCCACTCAGAGACAAAAACCACACTCTTTTATCATAATTCATAAACCCTGTACACTAGGACTGACTATATTCCAGCACAGTACTGCTCTTGGTTACGCGAGGCTACCAAATGACTTCACTTCCTAACCAGACACAATTAAGTTGTGGATTTATTTTTAATTTTATTGCTTAAGGGAGCATTTTTGTTGGGCAGCAGCAATCCAGCAACAAGTGGAGACTCTACATCACTGTAACTGGAGTAGCAAAAGGAAGCTGGGCTTAAACAGGGGAGCAGGATCAAACAAAGTCACCAAGTAATTCAGACAAAGAAGTCAAGGTCAGGCCAAAACTTAACACCTACTTGATCCTCCCAGCCTTTTATCCTCCCAATCCAAAGGCTAGGGAGGATTAACAAAGCTCCTCAAGAACTCCAGGCACACAGTTACTGCTTTCAGCTTTCAGGACAAGACTGAAAAACGACTATATTAGCACTGGTGGCCTGCAAACGGGGAACCACAGATGAGAGAACAACTTTGCTGACAACAAAAACCAAGAACCAGCTACCGCACAGCTACACAGAACAACAGTAGAACTTCACCAGTCAGCTGCAACCTCCCAGCTATGAAATGCTATCAGGCTGTCCCCTCTTCCTCTATCACTGCAGCATTATTTTAATTCTAAATATTTGTTCTTGTTTCTCAAAGCACCTTAAAAATACCTCATACAATCAGCCTTAACTTGCCATAGTAGCTACCCATCACATAACTAATTTTGAACAAGCAAAGCCTTTTATCTCTTGCTTCTGTCCACAGCCACCACTTTACTACATGTTATTTCATTTTTTGAGCAGTGTGTGGCATTTGAAAGATATGAGGTCAAGACTTAAGTTGTGTTTGATGTTTTTCCAGATTCAACGAAGAGAAGCACAGCTCCACAGGCAGCTAATGGAAGTGATACAACAAGACCCCCCCAAACCTGAACCAAGCCTGGGAATTACTAGAAATTCACATGGAAAAGCGAAAACAGTGCTGAACTATGGTAACCAACCAAAGCTGAGTCAACTCTGCTAAACAAACAAGGGAGCTTTTACTTCAAACAAAAACACTGGACAAATATTTTTTGTAGAGAAAGATACTTTTATTCTTAAACGTTCACCAAAACAATTTTAAACATTCACAAAAATCTTTTCAGAGGTATCTTCAACTTCTGCATCCCATTATTCTTTAAGCTACCGGTCTTGTTTCAATGACCTAATTACTTCCTATACACCAACTAATGCTCAAAAAATTTTTGAAGGCTCCTTTTTAAGTATGGAACTTATTAAATATTGGGTTTGCAGCCAAAAACAAACAAAAAAAAAAAGAAGAGACAACATAAAAATCCTAATATGGGCAATTTCAACCTAAAATTCAACTTCTAAGTAGTATACCTCATCTACCACTGTGAAATTACATACCACCTACCACACTTCGTGCATCACTGCTTGGGAATTTCAAGACCAAGAGCAGCCAAACCCATCAAGAACATTAACGTATTCCAAAACTCAGAGGCACATTTTGCAGAAGAGGTGCACAAAGACGCTGTAGCTACTACTAAAAGCTGGATCAGAAAGTTGTATGCAAATACTAATTTACCAATACATTTGAGAAGTTCCATTTTATGGTCAAAGGTTAATTTTCAACTTGCTTTTTTCCACAATAATTTAACATCGTACTATGGTTGAAATATTTCCACTAACTTGCAAGCTAGAAAATATCAGAAACATAGCTGACAATATGCCTAGACACCTCATTTAACACTGGTGTTTGCAATAGCTTAGCTGTTGCAAAATACTCATTAAAGACAGCCTCATACACTGATGCACGATTTAAGAGTATTCTGCCAGACCAATGTTGTTAGCTCCCACTTTGGGCTACGAATGCAATCATAATCCCTGCTCTGGCTTAGCAAACAGCAAAGGGAAATCCAGCAAACTTGTGGGATAATTTGATGGTCTATCTGAGGTAACAAGTGGGAAAAAAGCAATGGTAAGAAAAGCCAACCATGTTTAAACATACATTAAGCAACTAGATGTAATTTAATCAATAACTGAATTTCATCTCTTAGAATTGTTATTAGATGAATATATACAGCACTTTCAAAACAGCAAATGACAATTTTAAAAGTAGCTGTTAAAAAAAAACTCAAATAACCAGCACTACCGGAAAAAAAATAAAAATCAAACCCTTGCTACATTGCAAGACTAAACTTCAGTCAAGATTTTAGCAATACGTCACTAAGCTCAGAAACTGAATCCAAATCCATGTCCAAGTATTTGTATTTGCCATATATTCAAGGATGCCTTGCAGCTGGAAATCCTTTCCCATCAGCGTTGGTGACAGCGTGATCACCACCATTTGGAGAATAGGACATAAAAGTAAGCAGCTTCTTCCTATGCTTGTATCCACGCACCTCTAAAACCATGCATGTTTCTCAAGAATCATTTCAAGAACCAGAAGTATGAGAGGAATGGGACCTAAACTTGCTCCCAGTGCATTAGAGATCAGTAAAGATTGAAACCACAGCTGTGCTGGTGAGAGAGCAAACACTGGCAAACAGGAAATTAGGTTCGAGGAAAGAAGAAGAATGGGCTGTGTCCTTTAAAACAAGGACACCTTTAGTGATTTTCAGACGAAGACTGCTGAATAGGGGAAGGTGGATGGAGATACTGCTGTGAGGCTCTATTTGAACTCTGCTGTAATTTCAAACTGGAAAGTCAATAAAGAATAGCCTCAAAATATAAGTAGTACTCCTCCGATTTACCTGCTTTTGTGACTGCAACGTCTCATTCTGGTGACATCAAGGAAAACGAGTGTTGCATAAAGATTGTAGCTGCAAATTATTAATATAGCAACAAATTAGCTCAGCAAAAATCCCATCATTCTTGTAACGCTTGCAGTCTGCCAGTCATATTCTTCCTCAAACATTCCCTGATCTCTCCCACACCCACTTAAGCCTTCTCCCACATTTACCCTTCTTATCCCCAAAGCAAACATCGGCAGCATTTCAGAACATCTCCCTGCTCTCCATTTGTCGAATCTGTCCTTCCTCACTTGGGTCTCCTATCTAGGCATTAATTCAATGGAGTGAGAAAACTTTCAACACATTGCCATTCTCAGACAAATGAAAACATATTATTCAGCAATCTTCACAGCTTCATCTGTTTTACGTTGGACAACATGCTCGGGAGGAACATGCTAAGTCTGCAAAATGCTTTTATCCCACGCGACACATAGCACTTTGAAACACAGACTATCTACTACTTGCAAGGCCCAGGATTGCCATCCAGATAGGTCAGTTAAGCCTAAAACCTTCTTGACCCTCTTAGCCACAAGGATGGCAAATTAACAATTCCACAATTCCACAGTCAGAGCAGTCTTAACATTGGCCAACCTGAAACAAGAGCTAATGAAAACTATAAATAGAAGATGATGCAGAGAATAGTCAAAACCCCAAAAGCCTTGTACAATTAAGTTCCCACATTCTCTAAGGGGGAAATGAAGTAATACCCCATTATTGACACACAGCATGTTAGAGAATTGTCCAAGGTTTTCCACAACAACCTCATACAGTAAAACAGCAACAATGGTCAGCAGCTTCCTACAGATGTGCAGTCCTTAGCACACATTTCCATTTGATACACTGGAATTACCACTCACTGCAGAGGTAGCTCGTTTTTCTTTTGTGGCATTGTAGCAAAAGGGCAATTTCCCTACCATCAAAATTGACACAACAGATGCACCCAATAGATGCTTCGAGCTCTATTGAAAAAAAAACAAACAAAAAAGCCTTTTGTTTCATTACCACCAACTCATAGAAAACAACCACCTTTTTCTTTGCTAAGAGTTAACAGGGACAGCCTGCACCATCGGTAAATCAATAGCATAGGTCAAACTGATTCCATGTTCCA
This sequence comes from Psittacula echo, assembly GCF_963264785.1. Classification (NCBI taxonomy): domain Eukaryota; kingdom Metazoa; phylum Chordata; class Aves; order Psittaciformes; family Psittacidae; genus Psittacula; species Psittacula echo. The sequence continues at coordinate 77,567,235 of NC_137743.1, forward strand.
GGTCCGATCCCGAGCCCCCGACAGGTTGTAATTACGCTTGCCCATTCACTCCCCTTTTTCTCTGTCAGGGAGCAATCAACCCACACAGAGCAGAGACACTGTCAGGCCACTGCTGCAGAAAAGCAGCTAGGAAGGGCCTGTCATTACCTGAACCAAACAAAAGCAGAAGGGACTACAGCCATGCTGTACCACTCACGACAAGCTCAAGTGCAAATTTAACAAGAGGCAGGGTTTAGATTCATCCTCTTCTGCTGCCTCGCAAACTCCACACATCACTGGCCTCTGACTGATGCACAGAAGGTGCAAGTTCATTGGAAACACCTTTGTGCAGCTGAACTATTACAGTGCCCTTTTCACACACGGCTAGATTTCCCTACATCAGCACGTATGAAAAAACACTGATAGCATCCAAAGGAAATCCTTGCTTTCCCTCCAGACCTCCTAACATTTTAGTCTTCGGATGCTACAGGGAAGCGTTTCCTGTCTGCTGCCTGCTAGGAACACCTGCACCCTCCTGCCCAGCTCACAGATGTTGCTCTGTCACCATCAACGTGGTGAAGAAACAAGCACCATAAAGCAGCCCAGTGTTACAGCTCACGATTTCTTCCTGCAAGAATGTGGACTTGAGACACCTGAGAGACAGACTGCAGGAAAGAATGTTAATAGATATGCAACAGCTTAAAGAACTAAAACGCTTCCTCTGAATCTCCATCTTTCCCTTTGGAAAAGCCAATGTCTGAATATCTTCTGAATTCCTTTTCCTCCCACAGTTCTACCGAACAAATCAGTGTTTTCCAATACGAAAAGGTTTATTGTTTGGGGCTTTGAATTACCTAATGTTTCTCACATCTTACCTACCAAGCAATCAGTATTATTTGAAAGCCTTGTGCAAATTCTCATTATTTTCTGTAGGCACTAAACATGCACAGCGTCAGTGTACAAGTACATTCCTTGAGTACTTAACAACAACCAGCTTCAGTGAATTTCAGATGAAAATATGGCATTACGGGCTATATTTGTATTGGACTGCAGGAATGTTTGCATTCAGCATCAGCTAAATGGGAACGGCCCTTTAGCAACATCAGGTTAGGACAGTTGTGCACCACTGACTGCAATTCAGATGGCAGAAGATTTGTCCGGCAGAACTCCATAGCAGGAACAAATGCTCCGCTGGCTCTTGCTACCCAATGCCACACATTTAGCTTAAGATTTGGTAATTTTCAAGAAAGAAACAGTCCACTTAAAGTACTGCTCAGCAAACAGCTGCAACCACATGAAGCAATGTCATCTTTTAGCAGTTTAACAACAGAGGCTTAGCTGCAGTTTAGAATAACTGACAGCGTAATAATTAGATTTCACCAGGACATGTACAAACTGTTCTCTGGGACATTATCTCCTACTGACATAAACAGTGGCTGAAGTTTTCTTCATTAACAGGACTCAGGTCTTTATAAATGCAGAGGGGAGAGCTTTGGCGGTTGTTTTTTGAGTTCTTTTGGGGTTTGCTAAGGGAGAGAGTATTTTTGGGTTGGTTTGGGAGGGTTTTGTTGGGAGTTTTGGCTGGGTTCCTTATTTTTACATCAATTTGGTTACAATCTACATTAAGCAGTAATTAATTGTCATTAACCCCCCAAAAGCGTCTCTGTTCATACCCTTCATGACGAGACTATGCACCACTCTCATATCACATAGGAGGTGCACGGTACCTCACTGCAAAGCCAAAATAACCTGAGCCATGCATGCACGAGATACGGCTTCACCCTTCTCCTCCTCCCTAATAAAAGACTAATTGATAAGCATGGGCAAAGGAGTGAGGAGTTGCGTTTGCATCTCTCTAAGGCTATTTTCTGCTACTTTTGCATACCAGTTGGAATAACATTAGCACGGATATTACCTGCTGTATGACACCGTGGGGTGTATCTACTCTACTGTTTCTGCTTTATAATCCCAGCAGTACAGGTCTTCAAATTACTTCTAGTAATTATTTTGCAACCACAACAAAGTAACTGCCACCAGTAATTGCACTGAGGGGTTGATCTATTTCCTAAGTCAACATTCAGCCTTGCTTTACCTCATTTAGGTTGGTAATACAGTCACACTAGGTTTGGGGAAAAATATTTGGGTCCTTCACCATTGCTAAGGCACCTGCTAAAATACAGTCTTAAAATCATTAAAAGATGCTTGATACTCCATTTTTTACCTGCAAAAATTCCTTTACATTTTGGATTCTATTGGCAGGCTTCAAAGATGATAGATGTGCAAGGTCCTACACCTGGGTCGGAGAAATCCCAGGCACAGCTACAGGTTGGGCAGAGAAGAGATTCAGAGCAGCCCTGCAGAGAAGGACTTGGGGGTGTTGGTCAATGAGAAAATGAACATGAGCCGGCTGCAGTGTGCGCTCGCAGCCCAGAAAGCAACCGTATCCTGGGCTGCATCAAAAGCAGCGTGACCAGCAGGTCGAAGGAGGTGATCCTGCCCCTCTGCTCTGCTCTCGTGAGACCTCACTTGGAGTATTGTGTGCAGTTCTGGTGTCCTCAACATAACAAGGACATGGAACTGTTGGAACAAGTCCAGAGGAGGCCACGAGGATGATCAGGGGACTGGAGCACCTCCCGTATGGAGACAGGCTGAGAAAGTTGGGGCTGTTCAGCCTGGAGAAGAGAAGGCTGCGTGGAGACCTCAGAGCAGCCTTCCAGTATCTGAAGGGGGCCTACAAGGATGCTGGGGATGGACTCTTCATTAGGGACTGTAGTGATAGGACAAGGGGTAACGGGTTCAAACTGAAACAGGGGAAGTTTAGATTGGATCTAAGGAAGAAATTCTTTAGTGTGAGGGTGGTGAGGCACTGGAATGGGTTGCCCAGGGAGGCTGTGAATGCTCCATCCCTGGCGGTGTTCAAGGCCAGGTTGGATGAGGCCTTGGGTGGCATGGTTTAGTGTGAGGTGTCCCTGCCCATGGCAGGGGGGTTGGAACTAGATGATCTCAAGGTCCTTTCCAACCCTAACTATTCTATGATTCTATGATTCTAGATTGGATCTAAGGAAGAAATTCTTTACTGTGAGGGTGGTGAGGCACTGGAATGGGTTGCCCAGGGAAGTTGTGAATGCTCCATCCTTGGCAGTGTTCAAGGCCAGGTTGGACAGAGCCTTGGGTGCCATGGTTTAGTGTGAGGTGTCCCTGCCCACGGCAGGGTGCTTAGAACTAGATGATCTTAAGGTCCTTTCCAACCCTAACTGTTCTATGATTCTATGTGGAGAAGCCCTTTCTGATGGAGCCGGAATAGTTTTCTTCCTTTTTTTTTTTTTTCTGTTTTAAAAATTACTGCTGTTTAATAGGGAGAACACCTTGGGCAGCCTCAATGCATCCGGCAATAGGTCTTCACTAACAAGGCTGTCTGCAAGCCAAAATTCTGGTTAAATTCCCACTGACTTCAGCAGAAACAGGATCCACGGTGGTTTCTTCCTTTTAGGCTTTTCTTAGTCATTGCCTAACCACAGAGCTTTATAACCATCCCAGGTCCCCGTTTACAGAAAGGGATGACTCATCCAGCAGTAAGGGGGGGGTCTCTTTTTGGCACATACCTTGCTAAGATTCTCTGGAATCTTTTTGAAAACAAGGAGCAAAATGTAACTGCAAAACCAGAAGCTGTCAAAGTTCCTGCTTTCTGCCCCTAAACCAAAGGCTAGATTTCAGACTGAGGGTGCTCTTCAGACATGATTTTTTGGCAGTACAGAACACAAACACAAAGAAAACACCCTCATTCTTTCAAAAAAAAAAAAAATCATCAAAAATAAACCACAACAAAAAACCCACAAAAATTAGCTTTTACTACCGGATATCCCAACTCCACTAGGCAGGGGTTGCCCTTTTAAACTCATTACCTTCATCTTTCAAGCTGCCGCTTCAGTTTTCTGCCAATTTTTGGGGATCCAGCCCAATCCAAAGGTTGTTTGCATAGCTCTTGCAGAACAGGGACACAAAAACCAAGGTAGCACTTGTTTGTTTTGGGGGATCTTCTTTGTTTGTTATATGTCACACACCAGTAGCTTCCTACCACACCAGAGCCTGCATTCAAAAGAGCCCGTGGTAGCAGATCCTCACAAAACACCACTTAAAACCAACCAGCCCTACAAAGTCTAAACATTTCTTTCAACTGAGGTTTCACTCCTCTGGGAGCCATCCAGCAATCAGCTGTAAGCTAGATCTTTCATTTATACTTTTATTATAATAGGATTTCTACCTTCCCATTCACACAAGGATGTGGGCAGAGAGCAAGGCTCGCCTTCCTTCAGACAGCACATAAACCACATATCCCTGACACAGGCGAAAGCAACCTGCTTATAGTGGAGCAACTGGAGTGAACATCAATTTATATCACATCGGTAAGGTGGGTATGAAGAGATGTCTTGATACTACAGGGTTAAAATACTAGAGTACATGCTAATCTTCTCCTGGAGCACTTGCGTGCATTGCCTGTTAAGCAGCCAGTGATAAGCCTTGGAGATATGCAGACTATGAAAGAACAGAACAGGTAACACCGCAGCTTCACTCAGCTGTCAACAGCAGAAGGAAAAACAGTCACAGAATGTCCCCATGGCAGTCACCGAACCAGACTTAAAACCAGGCACAGACAACACAAAGCTAATCAAGAGCATTAGGAAACCCAGATCCCAGAAGAGGCATTGGTGCCCCTATCTACCCACCACCAAGCCACCCATGATAACTGAGTATACCTCTAATTCCTAGAGCAGCTGGCAGCACCATCACACTCATGGATTACCCACAGAGCAAGGTCCAAGTTTCCACGCACCCATATTCTCTTCCAAGCAGTAAAAATATGGGTGAAGCTAAAATCTACATGGCTGAAAACACTGTCACCTTCACTTTCCTTTTCCGTTTAAAACAGATGGAAAAGAAGTCACTCACCACCACCCGAATGGTGCCTGTTGCAGTTTCCCTCTCCTGGAAATCTCACTGATGGGCTCCCTGTAATATCTGTACATACTTTTGGTATGTCTATAGCCTAGTGTTTTAGAAGAACAAGACCAATCATGCTGGCTGTACATCTTGGTCTCCATGTCTACACTCTCATACATGCCTAATGCTGGATTTCATTCAAAGGACAGTGGAGTAAAGGACAACAGATTATCTAATTTTCCACATGTAAAAGCAGGCAGGAGAGATCTGAGCATAAGCATCTCAACAGGGACGTGGGTTGCAAGGAGAGCAAACCGGTTATTAAGTACCACAGAGCCATTGCAGAAGAACAGCTCCACAAAATTGCCTAGCTGCAGGAAAGCTTCAAATGGAAATTATTGTTTCTTTGCAAGTCAATCTGTCACAAGAGAAAAACCTGCGGGAAGTCAGATTCGACGAGTCCCATTTCTCCCTGGACTGGCTGCCACAGAACAGTGCAAGGTTTCACCCCACCATTTGCCATGGCTGTCTATTCTGCACATCAATTTCTCCTCAGCAAAACACTGCCATTTTTAATGAAGGGGAGGGAGGATAAAAAAAATTGGATGGAAGTGTTGCAGGAAGAGGAAGCAATATCTGCCCTAAACTCAAGCTTAAAAAGCATCTATTAAAGGGCAGAGGAGGCTTGGATAAATTACACCTTCTGTTTAGTCACGTTTGCTTCTCTTAAGTGTGGAGCTATATCCAGTTTTGTCATTTCCATTCTTAACAGCCATTTTCAGTAGCACACCTGAAATCACAGGATAAAACTCATCAATTTTTAATTTAAGGTATCTCCAGCTATTTTTGTGTATCTCTTATTAAGAGATATCTCAGATAACGGGAGCAGTTCAAGAAGCTGCATTTCAAAGCACAGGAGCCACTCCTATCCAGATGTTCATAAAGTTAGAAGGCAGCAGACAATGTTTTTATTAACATCTAGCATGATAAACAGAGGCATTTCCAAATGAAATGGTAGTAACACTTCACACATTTAGGGAGGGACACCTTCCTAAAACATCAGTAGAAAGCACCTCCCTGCCACAGAAGGAGAAAAGCCCATCTCACAGCAGACAAATTCAACATACGCTTACAGGTACTGAGTTTTCCTCACTTTGTTTCAGTGAGAACTACCACCTGGCAGTTTTAAGGAAGCAAAAAGATCTGCTCACATCAGATACAGTCAAGCTTTCCCTGTGTCAGAAATCTGTTCGGTACGAGGAGCTCCAGCTCTACCCTTGCTTGCCAGAAAATGTTCTCCCGGAATGAACTTTATTTAACACAGCCTTGCACTCTTTGATCACTGAAGGTAATCTCCAGAGTCCTTTTAACTCCCGCAGCCTCACAATCTGTGAACCGAACAATGGCAATAGTAGCTATATCTGTTCTGCATGTCTGAGACCCGAGCCAAAACCACTGTATCATACGATCACGGCTACTATACTGCCCTACTCCAGAGTGAGATTTTTCAGCCTTCTAATGTTTCGTGAGAAATAGTTCCAGCAGTGTATCCTACATTTATTCATGGTCAGCTAATATCCACTTCTTGTTCCTTGTGCTAATGCTACTGAGGTTTTGGGCTGGTTTTAAATTTAAATGTGTTTTCTCCCTCACAGGAAAATATTTACAGCGGATCATCTTATAGTGCTCATTCTGAATAAAGCACAGCCAGTATTGCTCCTTTTCCTATTGGCGGCTTCCCCATCCCCTTCCCCATCCCAATAGTCCTTTTCTGCTCCCACTCTTATTTGAGCCCAGCTTTGCTGAGCAGGGTTAACCAAGGCTGTCCAGATGATTCCTGGTCCATCATGGTAGTGATATTTCCTCACCACAACCAGGAATATTCCTTCAGAAAGAAAGGGATTCATTTTCACCCCCTCCACTACTCTTTTTCCTTCTCCAAAGTTTCACCTGGAATCAGCACTTTCCTAGCTTACCCTGTGCAACTAAGTCCGACTGGTCCATCAGTCGCAGACCCATCCTCATGTGTAAAAACTAGGCAGGGTTTCCAGACACTCAAGTAACCAGTTAGTTACTGGTTTAGCTGTAGGTTTAACTGGTTCACCTTGTAGGTTTAACTACTCCCAGAAATAATCTGCTTTTCAACCCTTCCATCTTCCTTCTCACCTCTCCAAGCCTCTCTTGATGAAAAGGTAGAGCAGCTGGTATTCCTGCTGCAAGTTATCCCAGATACTCCTCCTTCCATGTCAGGTAAGCATGAGCTCTGCTAGAAAAACCTTTTTTCTCCACCCTCAAAGGCAAAGCTCTAGCAAAGCTACTTGGTGGACAGTTAACTGGTCCCAGAAGAAATAGCACCTCTTCCTCTCTCACACAGGGTCACCAGTGCCTCTCTGTTAAGCTGCTTATTTGCTTCTGCAGAAGAACAATGGAGAGGGTTTACACCAACTTCACTCCCTTCAACAACTCTTCTTAAAAGAAGAACTAATTTCTCATTACAGTGCCATCCAAAGAGTCCTTATGCAATAAGGACTTTGAGGATACCTCTTTGATCTAAAATGACACCCTCAACTGTCCTACAAATGGTTTTATCACAAAGGCATTAAAATACAGTGAGTAAGTGCAACTTCCTTTGCTTGTGCTTTCCCAAGACACAGAATTCAACACTTCCTCACCCAGCAGTTTCCTTGTTTCACTTCTGAAGTGCAGGTTTTCATAGGTCAGTGGAAAAGATTAAACCACAGTATCAGGACTTTACATACGCTCCACTGTGCATAAAAACTGGTTACCTTAAGGCCAAGTCTACAAAGATGGCTAAACACCACCATGCTCTTGTAGACATGAGGAAGAACAGACCCCATAAGGAAAATATATATGAAAGAGTAGAAGCATTTCAGGATGCGACTGCTCTCTACCTCTTTCCATTATAGTAAATCCTGCAGTTTAATTACTCTTAATCCTAATTCAAAGTACCCCCAGTAGCACATCAGAGCACACAAACTATGCAAATCATGGAAAATTACAGAAAAAGATAAGCAGAAAGTGCCAATCTGGAGAACTCGCACACAGAGCATACTTGTGGTCCAGGAAACTTGTACCAACGCTGACCAGGCTGTGCTCACAAACTTTTAAAACCTGGTTTCTGCTGACAGCAGGGAAAAATGAGTCTCTTCTTGCTGCCTGTGTTTAGAAAACAAAGAAATCTACAGCATGTAATTCTGACAGTAGAGCACCCACCAACCCTTCTGTTACTCAGCATCTATTCCTCATATCTCCTCTTTTTCCTCATCCTATATGCTTTTTCTTTCTTCCTGGTATCTTTCCTTTCCATCGTCCTCTTGCGCAACAACATAAGGATTTCTGCTAGTACAAGACTCTCGTAAGGACTCCTGCCTCTACAAGACAGGGAGAACAAGGCAAAGTTTATTAGTACACCCACACCAAAGCAATTCCCAGACAGGGCAGCACAATGCTGGGGACAAGGCAACTACCGAAACCCCATGATACACCCACCCCTGCAAAGGAGGAAATCTGTGTGACAGTAAATGTTTCTCACTCCTTGGGACTCTGAATATTTGAATCCCTTATCTTGGGCCTTCAGCTTGCTTGCTGAAATGTTAAATCTGGCTGCTTAGGCTAGAGGCCACCTCTTGATTGCTTGCATCCCAAAGGCTGGAGCGTTAGCGTGTGTTACTTGTGTGTGCATAGGTTTTCCACGGGAAAGGATCCTGACTCTGGGGTCCATTATTCCTGCTCCATCTCTGCACAGAAGGACTCCCCAGCGAGTTTGCATCTGAAAACGGGGCCTGATAATTCTTCATCTCTGAAACTACAGTTTTAAACTTCAGTCTTTCCCACTCAAACACTTTCATCGCCACAGTGACTCCACTAGCAGACTAGACAAGACATTGACACAAGTTTACTTGCTGATACCAAATGGGAAATTTCCCAGTAACAAGGAGTTAAGAGAGACAAAAAGACTGCACAGTTGTCTCTAAAATCTATGCCACTAGCTCTTCTCATGGCAAAGGACAATTTGGATGGTTCTAGGATTGCAGCTGGATGATACATTTGTTTGAAATCAGCAGCTCCAAACACTCTACACTTACTTCAAAGAAAGGTAAGCAAAAGGCAACATAAACTGTTTGGTTTCATGACAGGTTTCCTCAAAGGAAGAGCACAGGACCAAAAATGGCACTGGAAAAGGTCACATATAAAAGCTCTGCTCCCGAAGAGCCTGTCACAGGCCAGGTGGGTCCCTCAGGATCAAGCCACACATTTCACAGTTACCTGCCTCCCAGATACAGGGTATGATTGCAACAAGCATGATACACCAGTGGTTTCTAGAGGATGAGGGGCACATCTACGAGGTAAGTAAAGAACTAGAGGCCACTTGGTCAGAGAAAAAAAAGCAGCCTGGCAGGAAATCAAAGGCAAAAATGATGAGAAACTGTAGAAATGACTTAGCATCCCTATCGAGGTATGGAACCTGGAAACCTCAGACAGGGCCACAGAAAGTCTTTTATTTGCTCACTGAGCAGAGGTACTTCTCCTATTCAAAGGGGGAAACACCTACTATATTTCTTTTTATATAGTTTATATATGTGAAAGTACCTGGGCAAGAGTTGAGAGCCTCTCCTTCCCTCACCATTCTCCCCTGAGATGGAGCTTAAGTCCAACAGCAGAAAAAGAGGAGATCCTGGTCTCCACACTTTGTTCAGACGCCAAAATCTGGACTCATACAAACCAAATGATCAAAGCTTTCACAATCTACAAGCAAACTGGGGCACAGCTGTAAAAGGTGAACGTTTTGAGACTAACACTCAGACACACCAGGAAAGAGTCATAAAAAGACCCTTGTTGCAGTTCCAGTATCCTTCTTAACAGCTGCCTCACAGCATATGACAAAGAGTTGCAGCCCCTTCCACTATCCCGTCAGGGCAAAAGAAAATTCTTTTACTCCTACCTTTTTCTATCCCCCAAGGAACTGCGAAACAAAAGATTAATGTTGTTCTTTACTGCTTCTTTATGACAAAGCGTGCCTTGATGTTAGTTTATACATCAGAAACCGCGCTCTGATTTCCTCCTTTTTGGAGGATATGAATGGGGAGGTTACATAAGGGTGTAACAGGAGCTGTTACTTCCTTTCCCAGTTGAAGAGAAAAAGCTGTGGATCAGGTTACAGGCTCAAGGGCTGACCATCACCACTGCAGCCTGCCTACGTTTCTGTGCCAGTATTCCCTCAACAAACAGGAGAAGCCACTTAGAAGGCTCTGAGAATTTAAAAGACCAAGTACATCGCTATTAGGGAGGGAAAAAAAGCCTTTCTTTTTGTCTTTCATCAAACTCAGGAAATTCCCCAGGCTTGACGCACACCATCACTCAAGTCACCATTTTCCATTTCAGTTTGTTCTTCATTAGCACGGTAAAAACGATGAATGAAATGTAAGGTAAGATTTATAGGGTGGTCTGACATGTTAGCTGCACTTAAATACACTTAGCAGACTGACAGAGCACTTAACTTTGGCAGCTATGTTAGCGCTTGTCCCAGCTCTGACCACATAGGGCGAGTGAAAGGAGGAAACGCAGTGTCCAGATTGGCCTACACAAGCACCAAGCTGTTCTCCAAATGATCCCACTTGTGCTTTCTTCACCTTCCTCCCAGATTCCCAAGCCACTGCTAGTACTGCTGCCGAAGGAAGATGAGATCAGACTCCAACAGGAGGAATTTCTGTTCCCACAGAGCTCAGAGAAACCGGATGATCTCAGAGGATCATGTGAAGCAAGTCCCTGACACTTCCATGAGGCAGAGCATCTCCAGTACATTGCCAGCAGTTTCTTAAGAGTGCACAGTGGGAAAAATTAATGGCTTTGCTTATTTTCCAATTGCTCTCTCCCACTTCCTCCTCTCATTTGCCAGACTTTTATTTTCCCTTCCCCCATTAGCACCAGTAGGCTTGCAACGTACATTTCCCTTCCAAAGGGAATCACATCTAGTCTTGCACAACTTTTAAGAGGGCCAACACACGCAGCTAAGCTAAACTACTTGTCCTCTGGCATTGTTTCCTCAGAGATCTTCCCCACAGACACAATTTAACAGGCCTCCTACAAAAAAGGAAAGAATAAAAGGCAAGTTTCTGGGATCTAAGATGCTTCTGGGAGTTCTTTCATCTCCACCTTGCTGAGCACTCAGTTTGTAGTGCCCACATGAAGCTTTTAAGGCATACATAAAATACACTCCCTAACACCACATAGGTGTTTTCAGAACCATCTTCTTTCCTAAGGACAGGAGGGAACTTGTGGTAACCAACATGCCAGTAAGTGCTACACAATGGTAAACGCTGACATGAGTGGTGACCGCTGTATGCTATTCTGGGAATAACGGGAATGCTCCAACCATTACACCTTCACACAGAATCAAGACAGAGCCAGTGCACTGCTTTAAGCACTAAATTAGAGACACTCTCAAACTCAGGCATGGGACAACTGGAAATAAAAACATATGAAGAGAAGAACGCCGTTACCTTTAATACATTTAAAAGCGGCCAAGCCCTGAACTCTGCTTTAACAGATGGGTCGGACTGTTTCTGTTCCCTAACACCGCATGCTTTTGGGGAAAGCCTTGTTTTTGACACAGGGTTTGACAAAGTGATGATTCATCCAGGATGGGCAGCTTGTTGCCAGCCTTAACTCACAATTAACAATAGGACAGCCGGATATGGGAAACTCATGATTCGACACAAAAATTGCAAAGTCAGCCGTTTTTCCTGACCTTTACACATTTTCCAGTGGTAATTTCTGATCGGGATACATAAGAGTAGTTAGCCTTTATTTCATTAACATTATGTTTGTCCTTTAGGATGGCAGTCCAGATTAAATACATAGCAATTGATGTAATCACACCCTTTGAAATTGCAAAGGTTTAAATTACTCAAAAAAGCAAATACCATGTGTGTGCACGCAGGTACGAGCACACAGGTACCACGGGCAAGAGAAATGCACGCTGCACTTATTGTGACAGTACCGCCAGCCCCGCTGCCTGTGGCCCTGCCGGGATGGCCATTGTGTTGCACAGGGAGTCTGGGCGCTCCGAGGAACAAAGGGATGCCCTTCCCAAAACACAGCGGCAGCAGATGTCCTGCACCGAATCCCGGCAGCCTCAGCCTCGCTAAGCGCATACAGACGGTCTTAGTTCGGAGGCTACAGCAAGTGTCCCCCCAAGGAAGCTCTCTGGGACAACGACCCTGCCCTGGAAAGCCTTTCCTCAAGTCTGTCCTCCCAGAGTTACCCGACGGCAGAACTCATCATCCTGCTCCCAGCTACCAGCATTCTTCCCACGGTCCGCTCTCCCCATTCCCCAGCCCGCTCTTTTGAATTAAGCAAAGCTGCGCACACACGGTAATTACTTCAGACAAGAAGAAACAGATGCCACAGTCCCTTTCTTTCCAGAAAAAGCACGCGCACACACACACATCCTTATTTTAAAGAGTAAGATCCGGACCATTTCTGCGTGCGTGCACACCAGCATTCATGCCTACAATAAGACGCCCATCCAGCAGATGCTGAGCGAAGCCACAGCGCCCGTACATCGTCCCAAAGCCGCAGTTTGCCCCGGGAAGGGACGCCCAGGACGCGCCGGGGCTCCCGTGCTCGGCACCCGCACCCCGGCACCGCCGCCCCCTAACCGCAAAGGACCCGGCGCCGAACCCCCGTTACCCCAAGACCACTGCAGCATAGACCCCGTCCCGCTCCGCAGCCCCGCAACCCGCCAGCCCCGCAGGACAAAGGGGCCCGGTGTGGCGGTGCGGGCAGGGGGTGGGTGCCGGGGGAGCCGTACCTGTGCCGCCCAAGGGCGCTGCCCGCCGTGCCGCGGCCGCCGCCTCCCGCCCCGAGCCGCCGGCAGACGCTGCCCTGCCGAGGCGGCGCGGAGCGGGGCGCAGCCCCGGCCCCTCCCCGCCCGCGCCCGGCAGGGGCGGAGGCGCCACCGCCCGCCCCGGCTCCGATCCCGGCCCCGGCCCCGGCCCTGGCCCCGCAGCGCCGCCCGGCGGGCACCGCTCCCTGAGGCCGGGGGCTGCCTGGGAGCCCCTCGGTGGAGCCGAGCCCCGCAGCCCTGCTCGGTGCCAGGGCCGGTCCCCTCCAGACACAGTCCTCCCGTCCCGTGAGCGGTGAGGGATGCTTGCACCCCTCCACGTGCGGCTTACCCCGGTGTTAATCTTGTCCCCTGCGCGCTTCACCCTTCACGCCTTCAAAAACCAACCAAAGAAAAAGAAACTGACCCAAGTAACGAGTGATGGGACAGGAGGAAACGGCCTCGAGCTGCACCAGGGGAGGTTTAGATTGGAGTTTAGGAACAATTTCTTCACAGGAAGGACGATCAGGCATCAGAACAGGCTGCCCAGGGAAGCGACGGAATCACTGCCCCTGGAAGTGTTCAAAAACCGTGTAGGTTTATACGCTTTAGTGGTGGACTCGGCAGTCCTGGGGTAATGGTTGGACTTGATGATCTTAAAGGTCTTTTCCAACCTAGCTGATTCTATGATTCTACTTCTAACATCCCCAGCCGGATTCCTGCAAGATCGTTTTCAGCACCTCCTGAAAACATGCCAGCATTTTAAATGTAAGCACCCAAAAGTATTTACAGCAGGCTTTGGCGTAATGCATCTTGTCTGCCCAGCCCTGCCCCTGATAAGCGCATAAGCCATCAACAATGTAGGGCGACTGCCCCATTGTGTAAAAAGAGGAGAAAAAAGGAAAAGCCCTAAGGGCTGTGTTAGTACTGTGTGGCCATTCTCTGGCTTGAAACTGGGTCTGTGGGCAATAAGCAGAGGTTTCTCCCCACCCCCAAAAGCTTCCCCAGTTGAGACACGGCAGTATTTAGGTTTACAGATCACACTCACACACTTGCTAGCAAAATGCATCCCCCCCCCCCCGAAGAGTTTCACCACATGTGCTTTTTCCCAACGAACCGACTTCCATGTTATCTCATTGTTATTTTTTTCATGTTTAAAAGTAGGCTCTTTTCAGGCTGGGTTGTTTTTAAACAGCAACGAGCTTCAACTCAACTACAAGCTAACCCTGTGTTGGACAGGTAACAGTGAAGGGGATCTCTGCAGGTACACACCAGAACTCTGCACAGTATATGGAAGAAATGCAGCGTACATCACCAGGTTCAGTATGATCAGAAACACACAGTGAGGATGCAGAATGCATTTTTAAAGCCCTTCTTGTTAAAACACTTCAGTTATTTCAAAGTGAATCCTGTATTCTCAGCTACACGTGATATTCCTTCTGAGTGCAGAAAGGGATTTTACTCTCACACAGGTTTTCAAATCTGTATCTATACAAATATTGGAGACAACGTTCCAGTGAATCCCAGGAACTAGAGCCCTGCAGCCCTACTGATTCATAACTCATCACTATTTTATTACCTGGAGATTTTCAGAGCAGATGCTTAGCTCCTAAGATTTGTCTCACCCTCTCATTTTTAATCTGTAAAAATTATGACTGCTTTCACTAGAAGTGGTCCAAAACTGCTTCAACAAAATACTTTCCTCACTGAAAAAGTTCAGGCTTCGTTAAAATTCAGGAACAGTGATAGTGTGATGCAGGTATTCTCAGAAAGGTAATTTAGGTTTGGGGTGGTGTGAAAGAGGCAAGAACCATTCCTGAGCAGCACCATGACTCCATCCTTTTGCCCTGTTCTTCATTCAGGTTAACACTTTGCTCACGACTTTGCTCGCTGTTCTGTGACTTAGTGATTGCATTCTTTCCCAGTTAATAAAGGAAAAAAAGCACTTTATTTTTACTCCGTATCTAAGTGAAAACTAAATTCAGGTTTTTGTAAGGAAAGCAGTCACTGTCCAGCCAATGCTATTTACCAAAACGGCACCCAGAACATTCAGTAGCATCACAAACATCACACTACAAACATTGCACAAAGTATCTATTTCAACTTTACACATGAAAATTATCAGAAGTTATTGCATTGGCATGAAAAGACAACATCTTCTACCTCAGAAGTTAAAATTCCCCATTTCATCCAAAGAGAAGTGTCAGCACAGGACAAAAGCAGTGTAGCTTTCCTGCCATAGTCTTACCGCTGTGGTTCAAAAGGGTTAACGGTGGTAACTTCTCAGCTGCACTCTTTGTGCCTATTTGGTGCTTAGATTCCTGTAAATAACCATGTCCATCTGTAACAGCTGGTGGTACTTGGTAGCATTTATAACATGGATAATAATTAGCATCCTTGTGAAGGTGCCTTGTTCTCCAGGAAACAAACCAGAACTATCCAGAGTTCTTCCCTAGTCTTCCAGCACTCTGTTCCCACCTTGTTGCAGCTCTGTGTGAAAGAAGATATCTCATTACCCATCCTTATTCTGAGGTAGTTTTCCATTCTTGCTCTTATACAATGTGAATTAGAAGCCTATCACTGGAGCACCTCCCATACAAATACAGTGAGAGAGCTGGACTTGTTCAGCCTGGAGAAGAGAAGGCTCCAGGGAGACCTTACTGCTGCCTCCCACTACCTAAAGGGGGCCTAACAAGAAATCTGGAGAGGAACTTTTTACAAGGCATGTAGGGGTAGGAGGGGGGGCAATGGTTTTAAACTGAAAGAAGGGTGATTTAGATTAGATACAAGGAAGAAACTCTTCCCTGTGAGGGTGCTGAGGCGCTGGCACAGGGTGCCCAGAGAAGCTGTGGCTGCCCCATCCCTGGCAGTGTTCAAGGCCAGGTTGGACACAGGGGCTTGGAGCAACCTGAGCTAGTGGAAGGTGTCCGTGCCCATGGCAGGGGGTTTAAGGTCCTTTCCAACCCAAACCGTTCTGTGATTCTTTTTACTACATCTACTGGACTACCATAATTACCACTGGCACAAACCTGCAGTAAATGTAAAAGAAATAAATTTAAGATAAGCTAAGAGATGTACAGGCAGATACCAAGAATTCTTTTCCTCAGGAAATCTCATTTCTTAAAGCCAAATGGTGCATCAGCATATAAGTGATCAGGGATAATCAGTATTCTACACACATTCAGGTCTCTTTTGAACGTTAGTTAACCTAGAGGATATTTAAGAGGAATTTCCAACTACTGAACCATTAAATGTGCTTTCTTTAGCACACACATATGTCATTCTGAAAGGGCAGAGGCTTCATTTGGCAAGAGCCTACAGCAATTTCAGAGAGAAAATGGGAATGTGGCTGCATCCCTGTGTTGCAGTTCCCAAATCACGGCCTCACCAGAAGCTGTGGCAGACATCCGTGTCCATCAGAGCAGTTTAGGAGCTGCTTATTTACAGACGACCCCTTTTTATTTTCCTTTTCTTTTTTCGGACATTTCCACAGGGTGGACACTACCCTTGCTTGATTACAGCCTACAGCTTCACAAGCCAAGCAAGTCAGACACAAACCCAACTGTAAAACCAGCTGTTGCTAAGACCGTAAGGGCAAAACTGTGGCGTTTCATGGTCCCATTTAGACTGACAACCCACGAATCAAACACAAAACACTGTCTATGACAGTCCCTGGCAATTAGAAGAGCACTAGTTAATGGCTAGAAGTACCTCCTAGCCAAGCTTGCCTAGAAAAGCAGGCAAGGAACAGCTGAGTCAGGCACTTCAGAGAACAAAACCAGAACTACTATGAACCGTAATGTGTACTGCCTGTCAGGAACTGCAGCAAAGCAGGATAGTAATCTAGCCTCAGTTGTGTCCATGGCTCTAGGATGAAGTAGCTCGCTAGAAATACAGAAACATCTGATATTATTACATAAAATTGGATGGGAGAGAGAAGCACTCTCGAATTTAGTTCTTTAAATTTAAATGCCGCAATTAAAAAATCAATACTTCAGACAAATATTCTTATCTATAACTTAAAATCTGCTTCCAACAGTTAAAAAAAAAAAAAAAAAAAAAAAGAGAGAAAACAAAATAAAACCAATCCTTGTTTTTCTTAATATTTCTTTCAGCCACCAAGGATAGTTGCTGATTGATGTGATTTATTATTTCCATACTGTTTGGGTATGCAATTCTCATATATGGAGAGACGAACTAGGTGAGTTCAAATTATTCCTACTTATAAATGAGGAAACTGAGTCATCAAGAAAAAAAATAAATAAAACAAAACAAAACAAAACAAAACAAAACAAAATAAAATAAAATAAAATAAAATAAAATAAAATAAAATAAAATAAATACAGCAGTTCCTTCACAGAGCTGAAAACACAATTTGGATGTTCACGTTTCTCATGCTTAGCTGCCAGTCCAAGCTTAGCCATTTTTCCTACACCCAAGAAAAAGTGAGAAAATTCCATGCCTTCTGAATATGTTGCAACTATACCTCTGTTCTAAATCAGTGGGACTGGGTGCATACAAGAAGTTATTGGAATACCCCTTACAGTAGCTATAATACTTTTCCACTTCAAGCAAAAAAACCCAGTACTCATATAACACCACCACAGGTAATCTTGCTCTGAGACCAAGCGCAGGGATTTAAAAACAGTAAGTGTCTGGCTTCTTTGTCATGAAAAATGGCTACAGGTTTGAACTCTATCTGCACCCAAGTGAATGATTCAACAAGCAAGCTGCCGCTGGTCCAGAGAACTCCAGTTTCATAACTGGAAAACCAGAAAGCAAAGGCTGTACATGAACACAGCTCATCCTTCACCCACCTGTGGCAAATTAAACTGCATGTAAGTTATAATGAGCAAGCAGTGGCTCTGTACAGCCACTTGCTGGAATGCTCCTCAAGTGCTTTGGAAAGCACTGATTAAATTCAGTACTGAGATCATCTGCTTTCTCCAACTGTGGATCTTATGCAGGATTTATATTCCCACCTGTCAAAACACTGTCAGCTTTCCATTTTGCCATAATGTCTCCTCATTGTGCCAAATAGGGACTTCCCCTTTTTATCCAGGCGCAGCAATATGCCTTCAGTTAGCACGGTATTTTTATCATTTGCAGCAAAGACCTGCATAAGGCAGCCTGAGGGTCTAGACCTAGAATTCAGGAGGATAGGTCACCCAGGGGAGGTTTCACCCTGTGTGTTGGCATTAAGCACAGGACAGGATCTGAGAAGCAGCACTCACTTTTTTCTGGCTAATTCAGGCTTGACGTCAGCTTGGTGCTTGACGCAAGCTATCAGAGTTCTCCAACCTAACCTGCATGTTTCATGCTAACATCCTCAGTCCAAGTCAGTGATCTCAGTAGCTGTACCTAATACCCACCGGGCAGAATGAACCTCAGCGTGGTTCATCCGATCTGAGGGGCTGAGCATCACCCTCTTACAAACGTGGGCGATCATTTTCTGGTGTCTCTTTGTAAGCACCTGCGATGCAGCGCACAGAAAAATGGACTCCTCCGGGAAGCAGATACTGCAGTGTCTGATGGATACACCGGCTGCAGGATCAGCACATTGAGCCGTGAAACCAGGAGACCCCAAACAAGTTTTCTTCTCTCGCTATTTTTAAACAAACCTCATACAAATTTCCCTGCTACAGTGCCTTAGTAACTCTGCTTTTCAGTTCAAGGGTAAGTACGTTCATTGAAATCGAGAAAAACACAGACTAAGAAAATTGAAACCACGAGTGATATAAGAACCTTCTGAAATGACATCTTAATTCTGCAAACTTCCAATGAATTTCAAGAGCCTAAAGAGGAATTTGATCAGAGGTAACACTTGACATTTCAGACTTCTGAAATAATACTTCCCCACCCACCCAAAGTGTTGTACTGTCGATGTTACAGAACAGGAAAAGGCCCATTTTTCCTAATAGGACAGGTTCATTTTCCCTCCCTTTATAAAACAACCGTTTTTGAGACACAGCTGCACGTATCCGTTCACAAGCACCCCCTCAAGCAAATTGTAAAATCCATAATTAGGGAAGGGAAAGGCCCAGTGTTCTGTGAGACTGAAAAGTTCACCTCGCACCAGTCCTCACATTTAATGGCAAGGGGAAAATCTGCAGTTTGAAACCATGTAGGACTAGGGAGAAGTCTCTTTGTGCAGCAAAAGGCAAACGCAAGCATTCCCTCTGCAATCTCCATGCGTACAGGGATACGCAGCCTGAAAATCTCTGCAGCAGGGTAATTACGGGTATTCTTTCCTCATTTTATATCCTTCTCACAGAGCTCTTTGATTCTGTAATGTATATGTTTTGTGGATTCCCAAGCACAATATGTGATGTGTTAAAGATAGACTTGCACTTATATTGAGATTTCTAGCCACATGTCGCATCTGTTTGTAGGGATCCTCCTTCCCACAGGCATATGAACGCAGCAATGACTTGTTCTTGTGCTTTGTAAGGTTCTCTATTATCTAGGACTCCACTTAGAAAGAAAACTTGTACTTGGGTTAAGGATACTGGACTACAATTATTCTTGCAAGCAAAATTACCCAATACAAAAGTGTTGGAATTGAACTGTAGGTATGTGCAAACTTATTTTCAGAGTAAAACCATGTATATTATAATAGTAAATCCCATATGTCACGTATTCAGGCTTGACAAGTTGCTGCAGACTGGAAATGACCATTCCTGTGTGGTAGTATGAAAGATGTGAAATTTCTACATATTTATATGTATTTATACACATTCATACAGTATTTATCAAGACTTCTGATGAGGAATTATGCTTTATCATTACTTTTCCCACTCTTTAAATCTGGTCTTCAATTTCCACCAGAACTTGTAAAACGAAAGCCCACTTCCTACAAAAGGAATCGACAGAAGACAGTGTTAGAAAAGGAGTTGCACCACTTAAGCCAATGAAAGTTTAATAGAGAATAACATTACAAAAGATCTCACCCTAGATGCTAATACTGAAAGGTGTCCAGGCAGTCACACATGAAGTTACTATGCGTGTAATTCCTTTAGTTACGTATGATTCTCTCACCTTTGTGACTTTCTTAAAGAAGAGTTACAAGGGGAACTGACTATGGAAGTTTTAGGCTGTGGATTCAAAACCGTTTTGACTGCAATTGAAGGTGCAGACAGACGGACAATTCAAAACTCTTTGCTGCCTGTCCACCAGCCTATGGATGGTAGCAACAATGAAGGCAGTATAAATAATGAAGAGAAGTGCAGCATGGAAAAATCAATGGCTGAAGAACTCAGGAATGAGATGTTTCTGGATGTTCCATCTTAATAATTTTGTAAGCCTGAGAGCCTTCCACTTCCCCGCTAGCATAAGAAAAGAGATCAGCTTGTCTGGGGCACATGAGGACAATTTTTACTTCCAACTTAATTGCAAGAAAAGCCTGTGGAAGGTAACCCAGCTGTGAAGGATGTGACTGCACATGCCAGACAGACGTTGCCAGCACCACAGTTCTTCCTATGTTCCCCAAATGTTAACTACTCACACGGGATTATGCACGTCTTATATGCAGGGAAATAGCGATTTCTTTGTTCTCCAGCTTTATTACAACACAGTGAACTCTTTAGGAGCGAAACCTTTTGCCAACAAGGAGCAAATGAATAACATCTGTAAATGGTGTGTTTCTGCTTCCACCATAGGTGAATGCAGTGCTTGTAAGAGATGCTGTTAGCAACCTTCTTGAAGCAATCCAGCCTCAGCTACACCAGCTGGAACCAACTGCAATTCTACTGGAAGAAGCAAGGCAACAGTGACGTAACTGGTGCCTCAGCCAAACTTTTAACTCTGTCCAAACAGAAACAGAGCAAACACATCAGTGCAACTCTCCTCTACATTGCCCTATTAACTCCTCATCAACGCAGTTACTCAAGCTATTCCACTACCTGTTTGAATCCGAGAATATACTTAATTAAATGTCACCAGATTGATCACTAGTCTGTCAAAACGTAACTTACAGTTACACTTTCAGCATTCACTGCTTGTGATTGATTTCACTATTGTCTGTGATTATTATTCTGTGTAATACACAGATTCTCATTTTTACATAAACAAAATGTAAATTATATATATTTACGGTGTGTGGTCCTATGCATGTGTTGCCCTATAATATGTATTACCAACCATTTCCTTTCTTAGATCTCATAAATAGACAGTCACAGCCTGTCTTTTCTTCGAAACAGCTTTGTCATTTCATATTGACTCATTAAATACACTTTTACTGTGCGAGTAATAAACCATCTTTATCTCAATATTGGTTGAGCTAAAAAGGCCTTGTTACTTTTTGAAGGACTGCAGTCAGTGAAGTGCACAAACCACGCTCATCCTGAAGTACTGTTCCTAAATGTGTGCTTATCTGAGACAGAAGAGCTGGGCTGAGCCAGGCTTTGAACATTGAAAATACTCTCTGTAAAATCCATAATAACTGCTTAACAAAGATCACTATTTTTGTTCATCAAGCAGAGGCACAGGCTTGGGGCTGACTACCCCACAAGCCCTGGGTATTGTGCCCACTTCCAATATGAGGTAAAAAAGGGTAAAGAGAGAAGGACACAAATTAAAACCCTGTGCCAAGCCGATTTTTACCCAGCAGACCACAACAGGTCTGAAGGTCACACTTCATGTGCATAAACAGAGATATTTCTAACCGCCACTTACTAAACAAGCATTACTTGCTTTAGACAGCCCTGAACAAATATTAATTGAAACCATCTGTAGGACACGTTATCTCTGAAGTGACTAAAGATGTACAGTTGACTTTGGACTAAATAACCCAACAGCTGCCACACAGAAAAAGCACATTCATGAAAGTGATTTACTGCTTTAATATAACAACGCAACTAGAGAGGGCTCACGCATGACCCGATGGTTTCTGTGATTATTCTCTTTAGGAAAGCACAACCAAGAAAGAGAAAATAGCTAGAAAGCTGCAGTTTCATCTGTACAATTTGCCTGTGAGCTTTAAAGCACTTGCTTAAGGGACGAATTACTCTTTTGCCTTAAAAAATTAATGAGAGAGTGGGTCTTGGGGAAAAGAGAAACAAAAGGAATCTTTCCTCCAGCACATCACCCATCCCGAGAGCCGGTGAGAGTTAGCTGTGTTATACTTGGTACAGCACAAGGATTGCACTTGGTACAGCACAAAGATTGTTCTGCTGTAAATCTTATAAATACTGGGAAGCTGATAAGGGAAAGGGTGCCTGCCTCTCTTCTCCACCTCATCTGCTTCTTAGTGCCTATACAAAAACAGGTCAAAGTTACTTGCTGCACTGCCTCTCGTATCTAGCAGCTACCTCAGCAGGGACAATGCCAGAACTTTCATTATAGGATACGTGATGAGGGTTACAGGGCTGTACTTTACAGGGAACCATTCTGTGTAATGGCTTAGCATCATACTAAGCATGCTGTCAAAGTCAACAATGTGCCAGCAAGGCCATGGAACCCAGCAGGCTCTTGAAACACAGGACAAGTAATGTAAAAAGGCAACACAGAAGCAGGTACTGTGGATACGTGTGCTATTCTAGACCTTGAAAAGAACACTCATGGCAAGGGAGCATCTGTGATCTGATGAAAGGATGGATAAAACACCCTTGCTGTGGTGGAAGAATGAGGGATGGTGACTTTATCAAGACAGCATACCAGAAAAGACAAAAAAGTCTCCAAAAGGCTGGATTCTTTATTGCAAACAAAGCTGGTAGACTTCAAGTAAAACTATGTAGGCTATAATGAATGTTTTTGACTGTAGGGAGAAAAATGAATGGCTTGAGTCCAGAAACTGCCTCTGCCTACATACAAAGCTAGGTCCGTAGGAGATCCTTATTCAGCACGTTTCCTACAAAAGACATTAATTTACATTTTCTTGTTTAAAGAACAGATAACTTTCTCCATGTGAGAAATTCCAGCAGGCAGGGGCTCAGAAGAGCGAAGGAGCACACTGCAGAGACCACTGCACGCTTCATACAAACACTCACCAACCGTTGACGCTTTGAGATTTCAAAGCTTGCGAGGAAAACGCATTGGGTTAAGGGTTTGGTTTTCTTCAGAGCAGAAAGGAGGATATCAACCCTGATTAGCCTGCAGCTGCTCACCTCCTGACAGTGCAGTTTGAGAGGCATGAGGCCTTAATCAAGCTCAGATGTAAGGAAGGATTTCTTTTAAAGGCTATCAATGTTAATGAACAACTGGGTCTTGTTTAAACATCCAGACTGTGATATGGGCAAGGCTCTGAGTTTATCATGTCCTTAATCTTTTGAACAGTGAGATTTTATTTGCTAAGCGTTGGTCAAGCCAAAAGGAATGAGTTTATCCTGAGTGGCAGTGGCTGGACTTAACTGGACTTTAGATAGCAAAACAGTCAGGATTTTAAGCAATTTTGCCCCAGCTGCCTATGTGGAGTTTTGGGCTGTCTTTGTAAACCCAGAGACTAAAGGAAACTGTCCTGGAGCCTTACTGTAAAACAGAAAGGCACATTCTCACCCTAAAAGGCTTTTACTTTGTGCTTCTGTATCTAAAAGCTAAAAAGAGATGCTGAATATTTGTGCCAAAAGCAACAATACAAACACAACTGGATGTACTAATGTTAGCTATGGTTTTGTTATTCCTTGAGCATGTTGGGAGGAGAGGATTCCAAATTAAACACCATACTGAAGGCTAGAAACTAAATACCATATCAGTTTTAAAAACAAACCCTTCAGAAAACTATCCTCTTCACCTCATTTACGAGGTGAATTTATATGGGTTCATTTTACCCTATACGTAGTTTTTTTACTGGTTTTGGTTATGCCAGTAGTCTATAGCTGCAATACTGCTGCAAAAACCATACAGGTGTTCAATTTAAAATAAAAAGGCTTTTGTGTAATTTTTTTAATCATGAGACTGTTTTTACTGATATTAGATTTTTATGAAGCCTTTTGAACTTACACTTTTCGTATACAGTGGTTCAGCTCATACACTAAAATATGTCCTGTGAAATTAGAATAGCCCTGCATAATTATTACTAAAACAAGGCTTTCCAAATGCTAACTCACTGATCTGTTCTGGGTACTGTTGCACAACAGCTCCTCATGCATTTATTAATCGCTGCTGAAACATTCAATATGTTACACAGGGGCTTCCCACTTTTGCCCTCAGGGTAGACTCCTTTCTTACTGCTCTGGCTCACACAGCATCTGTATTATTGACTTTTTCAGTAATGCTGCAGTTCAATCTATGAAGTCTTTAAAGAAACGAGTTGCCACAGAAGGATGTGCACAGAAAAGGGCATGAAATACCAATTTGTATGTCCAGCCTTCCACTGAAACAAAGCCCTATCCTCTGCAAGCAGGATGCAACTGATAAGAGGGCAAGTGCTCTTTTAATCACCAGTGATACCCATTTAGCACTCTACATCCCTTCCAACTGGAATGGAAGAACGGGTGCAGCTACTCCTGCAGCCTCTCACCCCTCTTGCTTTTTCAGCCCTCACTGCAGCCAAACTTTTAGGGAATTTAGTAAAATTTATATTCAGCAAATAAATAATTTTCTGAAAATCATGCCCTAAGTCTGGAGCTTTGCAGATATCAGGTGGTGAAGGACTTCAACTTTTAGCTTGATCCTGCAGCTGCATTAACACTTCCTCAGGGAAGTCTGGGTTTGTTCCAAAGTTCTTATCCGCCACCACTCTAAATACAACACAGCATGAAGTTTAGATTCAAAGTTATTTACATAAAGATGTGATGGAAATGCCATTGTCAACCTAATCGTCCTGTGTCCACATTACACGGATATTTCAAAACAGACACCAGTTACAGGGAGTTTTGTTTAACATAATTTTAACTCTGCACTTAAGAAAACTCATATAGCAAGACAAACATCCTGATGCACAAGCACTGGATGGGATCATGCTACTGCTTCACACAGTGTTAAATTCACCACCACACTGATACCCAACACAACACCCAATTATCACTGAAATAGCAAATCTTTCCTTTAGGATGCACAGCTTCTGTGTCCTCATTAGCAGCAAACTATGGCACAGCTGAGGAAACTGCTGCCTTTAACTTCTATTTTCCTAAAAGAGCCACAGAAATGCTAAGCTCTCTAAGAGAAAGAAAAAGAGAAACAGTCTGCCCCCAGACGCCAGCTGGCATTTCAGACATAGGGGAACACCTACCAGCTACGGAAGCTGGAACCCACGGATGGGAGCCCCCAGACTGCCTTTGAATGTCCTTTGATATGGTTGAGGGCGTAGTCATGTCAGAATGGAGCTAACAAGGACTGCTTGCACTATCTGAAGTCATGGTTTAGTCTTCACTGCAGGCGTTCCCTTAGTGTTTTAAGGCATAAGCACTCTTCATTTAGTATTAAGCAGTTTGTAATTTTAAGTAGGGAGACCATGCGTACCTATAGTCTTTCCTTAAAAATAATTACACAGCAAGGCGAATCACTGATCTTAGGTGTCCTTTTTTTTTTTTAATTGGCACTTAAAAAGCAAAAAAAAATTACAAGTTGATTTTGTTTGTTTGGGATTTTTTAAGAGAAAAACTGTTCATCTGCCTGTGTCCTTCCATGATCTGTGTGAAGAGATCTTGAGCAGCATCTCCTTCCTCCCCTCCCCTTTCCTTGCCAACCAGTTAGCTATAGCTGATTTCAAACACAACAGGAATCTATAGTAACTTATTTTATTTACACAAGGGATTCGGTATTGTCTGATTCTCTTTCTTCAGCATAGCCTTCCTAAAAAAAGAAGAAAGCATTATGTATTCTAGTTCCACAGGATGCCAAACATAGACATCCCCTGAGCAAACAGAGTACGTTACTCAGTAAAACAATAAAGGCAAGAATAAGATTACAAGAAAACATCCTTTACAGCTGTAAATACTAGCTGTAAGGCTTAATATTACACCATAACATTTTCATGGTGGGGCTATTCTGATCCCCATCTCTTCTCACTGCTAAAGCAAGCAGAATTGTTTCACTATTATGGATCTCCCAGGCACTATTTTTGCAGAAACAAAGGGACTTATGTTGACGAATGTGTCTGACAGCCAATCAAAACTAATACTGGATCATGCATCTCTTGTTTTAAGATTTGGCACCCCCAATAAAATAAAATACATTTAAAAGAAAAAAGAAATCAGAAGTGAATAGCCTGGGGAGTTTCTGCTTTGGCAGAACTACTGTAAGGCAGTAGCCAAACACATTGCTACTGGCATCCAGTCTTGGAAATTTTAAGCCAGCAAGATCATAGCTTGCTTCAGTATAATTAAAACAGATGTTCAAAAGGAGCCCTGTAAGGCTAAGTGACGAAATTACACAAAATGTATTTTAATAATCAAAATGTCTTGAGCCATCAGGAGAGGGGGAAATGGTATTTCTGTGTTTTGACACTAAATCAGGAAAATTGAAAAAACAAAAAAACCCCTAATTATTTATGGTAGTAATTAGATTTCTCCCCCATGCCCTAAAACAGTTAATGTCAACACTAGCGCTATGTGTTAAATCTTGCATTCTATAGGTCTTTATTTTTGCAAGCCCAAAATGCAAAGATTTTACAAAGAATTGTAAGCCATAAACCAAGGTCTGCTAAATTCATGCGTTGCCATTTTCTTTAGAACACTGTTGGACATTTTGATGTCATTGCTCAGATGGGCAAACTTTTAACTACATGGAAAGTGTTCGTAGCATTACTCACTATATGTGCTTCACTGTGGCTGCTTTTTTACTGATTGTGGAGCGGAAAAAAGCCATTAAACCATTTAATAACTGGTTAAGGAAAGCTCATGCCTAAAACCATTAGGGTCATTGTGGCTATTCTTGTCAAGCTCCATACGGTCTTTATAGGAAACAACTATCACTTTGTAAGGAAACGTGATTTTCTGTCCAGCTTCTTCAGTTTCTAACAGAGTTTGGATGTGTCTGTTCACGTTGCTATTTTAAAGTCATTCTCCTCATTTTTTAATGACTTCATAAACAGAGCTATGAACAGGGTTATTGTCTCCTGGATAAAGCACTATGTCTGATTTACATCTGTGTTAAATACTCCTTATGACTCTCTCCAGCAGTATAGAGGACCTTCATGGAACCGCATGAAACTCACCCTGAGTAAGGCCCACTGTCAATGACAGAATGAAGTAGAGGGGTCTCATTAGAAAGGGAGAAGCTAGGCTCCCTAGCATTTAAAGAGAAAGTGAGGTAAAAGCCATATGCATTGATTCTATTTTCTCCATGGATGGCAATAATCCAGATGGTGACATTTCATCTACGAATTCCGTATTTTTTAGCGATATTAAGTAATAGCTTTCTAGTCTTTTGTTCAGAATTGGCACTCATACTGCAGTCCTCAAAATGCTGCTGCAGACTTGCAGCAGGGAAGTTGTTAGAAGAATCCTTGACTTCCAAGGCATAGGCATTAGGAATTTGGTGGCAGAACAAGGGTAATTCAAAGCACAGCATTTTTATAGTCACGCTAAGTAAGTCCATGCAGATAAGATGCAGGTATGGCACACAAGACACAGGATAAAAGAAACACCCTTGATCCAGCCTACAACATGGTTCTTGCGCTCCTCAGCCTCTCCTTAGAGAAATCTGAGGGGGGCCATAAATCAGGTCAATATGTTAAGGTTGTTAAAAGAATGACTAGAAGTATTACCTTCTTTTGGTTCCAGGATATTCTAAATTGCTTCACCAAAACCCTTCAGTGACTGCTGACTGAGCTCTGCTCTGCTAGTCACAGAACCCAGAGGCATCAGAAACTGGCCGCAGGCAAGACCGTCCCCTGCTGTACACTTCCAGCCGTTTATTACATCACTGTTTCAGTGTACTGAGCAGTCGGGTTTCTAGGTATTACACAGAGTAATTGTTCCACATACTAAGAGATGTCCTATGTGTCACAGGCAGATCTAACTTGTCTTCTTAACTTAACTTCGAATAAAGAGATGATTATTGGTCTTGTGATCAAATTTAAGGTATCTTATTCTCTATATGTCAAAATTATTTTGAGTAGCCTTATGCATCTTATACAGTATAACAGTGCAATGGGGAAAACAAAATACCAGGTAAGAAAACTGTACTTGGTAATACAGAGGACCACTACCCAGCCTGAAAATCTGGTAGTCAGGCTATCTCTAGTGACCTCATGGCTCTGCTATGATTCACGAATATAGGAATCCACTAAAATGCTTTCATTAATCCCTGATGTTTTACTGTATGCAAAAGGCATGCAGCTTAAATACCAAATTATACAACAGGCTTTAACCTTCTGCCGTGGCTCCCTCCTGAAGTTCACTGTCTCAGAGAGGGAAGCGGATGATGAATTTGAACTACGTCAATTAAAATTTAGAGACAAGGTAGGGCAAAATGTTTTGCAAGATATGGTTATCATGACTCCTACGTTTGATTGAATAAACGATATTCTGAAGGCCATGGTTCATCACCTTTTTATATGAATGGGAAATCAGTCAGCTTTACCTTGCTGAAAATAGGTTGTGCAACCCCTGCAGACAGGAGCTGAGGAGAAAACTAAAATGTATGTTAAGGGAGGGAAACAACTTGTTAAAACTAAGCAATTTTTGCTGAATTCCCGCTCCAGCTCCCCTTCCATTGGTGCTCATTTACATGGATTGTTGCTACGGGATTGCTGTTGCTGTTGTTGCTCTGAAGACAGTTATCTTATAAAAGCCAGGTTCCATTCCGTTCTTTTCACTAAGTGTTAACAAAAACAGCAACAAAAAACCCCACCACATAAGCAGACACAAAAGTTACACACCAGCCAATGAGCTCCATACTTATTACTGAAAAGCAGTGATTGCTGTCCTGCACAGCTGCTTCCAGAGCCATTGGGACTGGTCCTACTCACAGGAATCAGAAGAAACAATAAACTGTGGCCTTTTAAAAATGAAACACTTCCCTGAACTTAAGGACAGGGGTTTCTACCTCCTGAATCTTTCTGCCTGCCTTCTTTCAAGGGGTAGTAATCAGGTGGCTGCAATACAGGTAAGCTATACAGCTGTGCCCAACAGCAAGCCAACTGCTACCAACTCCAGGCTGTTTGAAATGCTTAGTTGCTTCTAGCTCTCTGCCCCCTCAAAGTTATTCACTCTTTCCTAATGAAATGTTACCTGGGCTTACCCAAAGGTCTCCAAAACACCCAGGAGCTACTGGGGAAAGAGTTGTCCATCAACATGAGGGCATAGGAGCCAGCATATCTGGAAGGAGTTGTTCTGGGCTCATCGGGCTGGGCCATGTTGCCACCTACAAAGAGTTAACCAGCCTGGCTAGACACTCATTCCTTTCATCAACCCTGCCTTCACCACCATCATCAACCCACACCACAACTCCCACAGCTGCTGTTTCATCATACCCTCACAGACAGGTCACACAAGGCTTTCACCTCAGCAGAAGCATTCAAGACCAGCACCAGCAGTGGGTCTCCGCCGCTGGCCCCTCAGTCCCATGCAACCATCGTTTCTGTCTCATGCTTTTAGCTGAAGGAAAAACTTCTGCTTTGTCTCCACTGCGATATTGAGGGAAGTATTATGGGACGTATCCCCCTACACATAACTACTCCACCAGAAAGCTCTCAGTGCCTACCTGGTGAACACTTTCCCTCAGGTGCCCAGCCCCACTGTCTTGATCAAGTAATTTCACTTTACTTATTCATGTCTAGAACACAACCAGCAAGCCTGTCTTTTAAAGTTCACCATGGTAACTTTAAATTAATGCATTCAAGGGAAAAAAAAGATTAAAAAAGAGGTGCCAGAACTAAGGAAGCAGTGTTTGCATCACGGCAGATTTGCTTGCAAACTTCTTTCCAACCTAAATCACAAGCCACCATCTTGATCTCTCAACCCTGTCAATCTTTTTTCCAAGCTCTACTAAGCCTTTTAAGCAGTAGAATCACGACGCTAAGTCCTGTAGCATTCACTGACAAACCTTGACTAGAGCAAAAACATACATTTCTAAATCTGAAAACCAACCAAGAAAACTAAACTTTCTGTTTTAACATAAAATCAAAACTGTTAATCCTTCTTTTTAGGGTTTTTTTTCTTATTTTTCAGAGTAAGCTTTAAATTAATGGAATTCTGGAAATACACTTGGGGGGGTATTCATTCTTCTCATTCAGATTTGAAAGATTAACTCTTCTATTATTAAGCTGTATGAACAGCCAATGACTT
Organism: Psittacula echo; assembly: GCF_963264785.1. NCBI lineage: Eukaryota > Metazoa > Chordata > Aves > Psittaciformes > Psittacidae > Psittacula > Psittacula echo. The sequence goes on from NC_137743.1 coordinate 77,597,166, forward strand.
GCTGTGCAGTCTCCTTTTGAAAGTACATGAAAGATTAGTATAACCAGAATACCTGGGATAAGAACATTTAGAAAAACTCTGCCATGCAGAAAGCTGAAATTTGTATTTGAGATCTGCTATATCAATTTACAGTTAATCCGAAGCTTGCTCTGAGGGGGGCTCAGGTCACTTTTTAATGGACTTCAACAGCTGCACACACATGAACCTCCCCTCCCCAAACCAGCACGCAACACACTGGTTTCCAGCCATGGGGATGATTTAAATCCTTAGCAAAAAGATTTGATGCCTGGTTTACATTCAAAATGGCATATTAATTTACAAGAGGCAGGATATTACAAGTTTGTCTTTAACAAAAATGAGTGGGGTGGGATGGGGCTATTTCAAACTGGGATTGATGCATTTCTCTAGAGCCACCAGCTGGTCCCTTTGAGCTGCAGCTAAAATCCTGGTGCCCATATTCCAGAGGACTTGTGCTTTGCAGAGCTCCAGGGAGAGGAGAAGGAGGGAGGAACCAGAAATTTCTCCAAAGCATCACACTATACTTAGTGGTTAGTGCTATTCTTTGCAGACCAGGGCAAACCTAAAGTCCACCTCTAACAGAGATGCTGTTCCTCATAGACATTAGTAAAACAAGAGCCCTCCACACAGGTCCTCCGAGGGTCTCCTAAATGTCCCACCCTGCCTATAAAACTCAGTGATTTCTGTGTTAAGACTCTCAGTGTGCACTTTTCAGCATCTGTTTCCTCCAGAAATTCAGCATGTCCAAACCCCACCCCAGCACACCTCTGCATTTAGAGGAACAACACCTCATTTTGCAAAACCTCACCTTTTCAGCACCTATCCCTACTCAGAAAGTCCAGTAGAGGTTGCCCTCAGAGAATGATGTCTGATGATGCCTTTCGGAATCTCCTTCTGAACATTACACCCCATGAAGGGTTCACTGCCGTTTCTTGACCCACTAGCTCCAGGCTACAAGGACCTGACATAACATACTAATATCAAACATAAGTTGCCTCATTTAAAAAACTCCTTTAACTTAAATAGAGTACTGCTTCTGAACTCACTCCATAGACCTGACTAAGCTGAGACACAACAGGACATGAAATACAGTAAGCGCTAATAAAATTATGTGATCCCTTGAGAACAAGCTTTATTTTGGTGGTAGTTTCTGCATTGTGTAAGCTGAGGCAAGAGAGAATTCACACACAGCCAGCTGAGATGTCGTGCAATGACCATCAGTCTTGAAACAAGTATTACAACACTAGCAGGCGTCAGAATAGCATCAGCACAGCAAGAGTTAAGAGCATGTACTTGACTGGTGGGAATAGTATGGGAAACAGAAACAGCAGGAACAGGATCCTTTACTATGACTTCAGTTTTTATTAACGTATTTTTACAGGATATCCCAGTTAAGCCAGACAGCTTGTTTACAATAGGGCCCTGTCCAAGGACAGCTTAAAACTATTATACAGTACATACAGAAGGACAATACAGTCCCAGTACAAGCTACTAGCAGGCAGTAAATCATGTCAAAGCCTCATGTTACACCTGATTAACTGCTTGGCTCCAGTACTACAACCTGTTCCAAGAATGCTTGCTTCAATGTAGTTAAGAGTTGTCAGAGAATTTATGTCATCTGATGGCAAGTTACATAAAATAGTGCCCCAGTGTATCATTTAAGAACTATTACTTGGCATGAGCTGCAAGAGTGTGCGCTTCACACCTGCAGCGTCCTCTGGTGCTATGTATCCTTAAAAAGGGACTCCATTTAGATGTCGCATTTACTAAGAGAAATCACATCACCTCTGTCCCAACAGGATCACCTAAGCCTGGATTACAACTCTATCTGAATTACGCTTCATCAAATGCATCCGAAATGCAACTCCCTTAGGAGTTGGTCCATCCTCAACACAGCCACTGCAATTAAACTAAATTTCTCACAGAATTTTTCTTGATTCTGTGAAATGGCTTAAAAAGAGATATCCTTGTACAACTGGAGAACTTACAGTTTTCACTAAACATAAGAGCCTGCGAGTGGACCGAACAATGAGATCTTTACATCACCTGAACACAAAGGAAACCTTGTTTCTGTGAGGCTCAAAATCAAACCAGGCCACTAAAAAGGCAAATTGCAAAAGCATCCTAAGGTCCTTAGATTGCATGCCTGTCAAACATGCAAGGCACTGTGAAAACCGAGCAATAATCTTCACGAAGTCTGTCTTCATCCAACTGTCAACCAGCAACCCGTGTGGCATTAACCGAGCTGTCATGTGTCTTGATCAAGGGTTAAGAGTTTAGTTGTAAAATCCATCAGCTCTGCCTCTATATGCACGGCTTTTTCCAGAGCTGTGCAGGAACCCGGCAGAAAGATGGAGCTCAATTTTAGGAGAAACACAAGTGAATGAATCCAACATTTTATAGCGCTCTTCACACTTGGCCAGCAGGAGGCTTCTTTATAGGCTAAGATTAACAGATCAGTGTCTTTTTCTAAAGCACAGTCTCATAATTATTGTATCTTTCCTTGGTCAAGGCAAGTGATACATCAGCTTTAGCCTTGATTTCCTAAACTGGTAAACTGGTTTGCGCTTCAAGTCTCTGTAGGAAATGTAAGCCTAGTAAAGAGGAGAATTTCTTACATTTGGCATACTGCAACACACGTGGTGGGAAAAGCACCTGAATTCCACCTCTTGTTTATCAGGTGAGGCAATGTCTTATCTTAACAATAATGTCACAGATCATAGTGAAACATTTTCTTCTAAAACTGTCTTCCAAAACTAACTGCAGAACAGCAAAGCACACATCTGTGTGCAAACCTATTTATTTGCTTTTTCTGCTTAGTCATAAAAGCATTTCCCACAGCTGTTACCACAAGAAGAGCTATTAACAAATCAAAAGACTGATATTCAATCACTTTTCACTGATAGATGATGGCAAAAAGTCCTTACTCCTTCTGGAGTAAGACCCAAACTAAATACTAAGACCTTGGTGAAACAGGTATGCAAAATCTTTAAGAAATCCAGATTTGGAAATGCAGCCCATCCACAAGCTGTAGTGACATTTAAGGCAAAGGAAAGCACCTGAACAGTACCACTTAGATAGCATTTAAACATAAGCCCTTGCGGAACTGGGAAGGAAGACAGAAACCAGCACTCATTCCTTAGCAAGACGTGACATGAGTGCTAAGCACGGGGTTACAGCAACCTGAAATGGAAATGCATATCACAGTATCACACAGTATGTTAGAGATTGGAAGGGACCTCAAAAGACCATCCAGTCCAATCCCCCTGCCAGAGCAGGAACACCTAGATAAGGTTACACAGGAATGTGTCCAGGCGGGTTTTGAATGTCTCCAGAGAAGGAGACTCCACAACCCCCCTGGGCAGCCTGTTCCAGTGTTCTGTCACCCTCACTGAGAAGAAGTTTCTTCTCAAGTTTAAGTGGAACCTCTTGTGTTCCAGTTTGTACCCATTACCCCTTGTCCTATCATTGTTTGCCACTGAGAAGAGCCTGGCTCCATCCTCGTGACACTCCCCCTTTATATATTTATATACACTAATGAGGTCCCCCCGCAGTCTCCTCTTCTCCAAACTATAGAGACCCAGCTCCCTCAGCCTTTCCTCATAAGGGAGATGCTCCACTCCCTTCATCATCTTTGTTGCCCTGCGCTGGACTCTCTCCAGCAGGGCCCTGTCCTTCTTGAACTGAGGGGCCCAGAACTGGACACAATATTCCAGATGCGGTCTCACCAGGGCAGAGTAGAGGGGAAGGAGGACCTCTCTCGACCTACTGACCACCCCCCTTCTAATACACCCTAGGATGCCAATGACATGCATATGACAGCACTGGTGGGGGGAAGCTTTTAGGTAAGCAGTTAATGCTGGGAGAAATGTTTGGGGATGGGTTAGCTGAGGCCAGCTTTCCTGAGGACTTCTGAATCCTGAGCAGCATAGGAATTTTCCTTACAGAAGGCACAGCTTCAAGGGACCGTAGCTCTGGCAGGACCATCTCTAATGCTGCCATGTTTATGGATTCAAAACTTGCAGCTGCCTAGCTAGAGAAGGAAGAAAGATGGGTGGGAGGGAAGCAGCTCAGCCATCATTAAGCTCAGTAGTTGTAATTGTCAGCAAGGCTGAATGCAAGTGCTCACAGAGTTTAACATGTTGCTCTCCAAGACTTTGTGTTAGATGGGAGCAAAGAGCTATGCTGCCATGACACAAGCCGCTGGGCGCAGCGCACCAGTTCAATCACAATGTATGGGATCCTCTTTGTAGCTGGAAGTCATGCTGGCTGCTTGGCAGATAGAGTGATCATGCTGCAGTGCAACAGCCAGGTCGGCGATGGGACTTGCTAGCTGCCATTCCATTTAGTTGTTGTTTGCAGAGCTCAGTGTCTTGACCAGCCCTGATCCTTGCAGATTTGAGCTGAACATTTTAATCAGATCTGCTCTGGAAAATACAAAATTAATAGTAAATTTGGTTTTACTCAGCTTGTTAATCTCCAGGTGGTTTTATTTAATGGCAAGAAAAATCAGAGGTTCAGTCTGAACTAAGGTTTCAGTGAGTTCGGCTCTTCAAAGTTCAAAACGCAACTAAAAATCAGTGACTAAAGCTAGCTGTGTTCATTGCCTTGCTCAACTGCATGGAAATGCATTAAGTGGAAGCAGTGGTATCTGCCTGTATGGACTTGGTGACCCAGTACAGATATTGCTGCACTACATGATTTTCTTTTCCCAATCTTGCAAGTCTTCACCCAGAGCATCAAATACCAGAGCCATGATGTGTTAACACCACCTTTCCTGTTGAGCTATGCTCTACTCATTCCATGCTAGGTTTCCAAGAAGCGTGTGCCTCTGGTAATTCAGCCTGCTAGAGGTACTTGTAAGGAAAAATTGAAAGGAAACTGCTTTATTCCATCCAAATGCATCCGTGCAATTTTAAAATTGACTTTCAGAAATACACCAAACATACCCAGGGGAAATAAGCTAACAATGTGGATTGCTGCCTGAAATCATTATACAGATAGCTCAGGGCGTTTAGTTTTGAGATGAAAGAAAAGAAACAAGAAAGAGAGATTAGCAGGCTTCACAGAAATAACATGGTTTAGTAAATCCAGCACTTCCCCTTCTGCAACAGAAAGTCTGACATCACCTAGATTTATAAATAGAGTACTGTACACGTTGGTTTTCCCAGGTCAGAAATCCCTACTGATAATTTCAATATTACATGGGAAATATGCCTATAGTAGAGGGCTACCTACTACCCTCATTCAGACATACCTGCAAATTTGTGACATTATCATTTCACTGCACAGCTTTGTAAGAAGTGATTTTACTGCAAATAAGACTGCGTCCTCATAAAAAGGCATGTGCATTCCAGCAAGGTACTGAAAGGCAGTTAAAGTTTTGCTTTGCTGGTGTATGAGACTAGATTGACTCTTGCTGAGGAACAACACAAAGGTAGGTAATGGACGTCAGGATGTCTCAAAGTCAGAGTTAGGAGCTGAACTGCCTAAATACATAGCAAGCCTCAAAATCCTGACAAGGTTTCTCTTATTTAACTTCCTTCAAGAAAATTTAAAGAGAACGCAGGCACCATCTGTAGGTGAGCAGAGTCTGATGAAGCTCCAAAAAATAAACCTTTGGGGTTTTTTTAGTATTTCCTTTAAAGCAAATATTCTTATGATACTGGTTACACTTAAGCAAGATACAGGCAAGTTTTAGCATGTGCAGTGAAATGATATTTTGGTATCTCCAAATAACCAGCAGGATGAGGTATCAGACACATTAGTCCTGGCTGTATTGTTCTTCCACTGAAACTACACCTACAGTATTTCAGCATTGCAACAATTTGCACTTGCATCATCTTTTCCCTTATTAAAGAACCAAAACCAACATAACTTGACCAGTGTTTCTACAAGCACCTCTTGCTCAATTAAAATGATATATCCAAACAGATTTATGCTACACCCTGTTTTGCCATGAAAGTAGTTAACTCCAGGCAATGAGCATATGTGGGTGTCTCTGAACTCCGAACCCCTGTTTTAAACATATGTTCCAGACATCCTTTCCATATAGTCAAGGTCAATGGGGAAGAATCAGTAAAACTGAATTGTTAAAATTTCACAGAAGGATAAAGGAAGTTAAGTACAAGAAAGGTGTTGTTTTTTGCCATGGTTTAGTGTTTTTAAGGCTTGAAATCTTGGGATCCACGAGAGACAGAATCACAGAGTAGAAACTACGTTGTGAACAACAAAACAACAAAATAAATAGTCTAAAAAGTTTTCCCTTAGTTATCAAGATGCCTGTAAACATTTCTAGTATTAAACCTACCAATTACCCCTAGCAGTCACTTGCTGGTGTGATCTCACCAGTATTTCCTTTGTTTGTTACATATCGCATCCCTGCATGCGAATTTCAACAGAAACACTGACTCTTTGGGATCCAGGTGCCATGGGACCCTCACTCTTAGTTGCACAGCACCCCCCCCCCCCAAAAAAAAAAGAGTAACATGAAGACAACAAAATGAAGAAAGAAAGAACAAAAGTTGGCAGATAATGACTGAGGTGATCTTTAAAGTAATTTATATTGTACTTGAAAATCTTTATTCATCTGTATCAGGATGATTTTAATAACACCATCTACTTGAAAATAGATAAGGCAGCTCTAATTATACCACTATTAAGAAATATAATCTCAGTATCATCAAAACAGCATTCTCATGGAAAACCAGCAAGAACTATACAAGCAGGACAACCAGCTTCCTAGATGAATATAGCTATTTGCATGTTACAGATAGATGGAGAAACAGAGGCACTCGAAGCCAAACATGTTACCCTAAGGGGCTTTGCCTCAAAACTTGAATCAGAGAGGCAGCTGAGGGACATGACTACTGCTTCAAATGCTGATCACTGATACACTGATACTCTGCTGTCACCTTTTATTCCCCCTTTTACATTTCTACTGCTCATTCAACTGCACACCCATTTACCTTTAAATAAGCACTTTGGGTGAGAGATGCATACCATCTCTAGCAAAATTGAGTCAGGTCTTATAAACACCATCTCTACACACGCAATCAGAGTGGTAACAGTCCTAAGCCTGCCTATAGGATGGACTGGAAGGAATGATTGCAAGAGGGAATTTTCATTGTAATAAAGTTCATCATATTAATCTGACACTTCTGTTTTGCATAACTGATGCCCAACCTCACCACTCTGAAGCATCTGTGTGGTTATCATCATGCTTTTTTTCCTCTAGGTCAAACAAGCATATCTGTTAGCCATTAAGATATAAACACTAAAAAAGAAGGAACAAAAAAGGAACCGTAATTAGAAACATCCCTTTGAAGACAATACCAAAATAGTAAAGCAGACACTGAAACAAATTAAACATTTTATTACTGAAGAAACACTGCTATGATCTGGCAGATACGTGACATACACAAACCTGGAAGACCAAACAGGCTTCTACAGTTTGAATCTGAGCTTTGCTCCTGGACTGCTTGAAGTGTCTTTTCCAAACAGTACTCTCTTTAGACTGTTTTCCATATTCAGAAAGAATATTTACAATTCATGGAAGAAAATGAACTGATCTCATGTTTTAATGGATAACAGCCCTTGGATAATCTGAATCTCGGTGTGAGACGTATCTTGCTTTCCAATTTACTGGAATTAGACACACCTCATAACACCCGCTACTTTGGCTTAGTTTCAAGAGGTTCTCCATGTCCCACCCAACTGGCAGACTATGAAGCCAAGACAATCTTCAGGCCAGAAAAGGTAGCTATGGGTAACATAGGGAGCTATGGGAGTCTGGTTTGGAAACAAGCTATATCGAGCGGGTCCAGAGGAGGGCCATGAAGATGATCAAAGCGCTGGAGCAGCTCTCCTATTAAGACAGGCTGAGAGACCTGGGCTTGTTCAGCCTGGAGAAAAGAAGGCTTCAGGGAGACCTCAGAACAGCTTCCAGTGCCTAAATGGGCCTACAAGAAATCTGGAGAGGGGCTTTTTGCAATGGAATGGAGGGACAGGACAAGAGGGAATGGCTTTAAACTGACAGAAGGGAGACTGAGCTGAGCTCTTAGGCAGAAGCTCTTCCCTGTGAGGGTGCTGAGGCGCTGGCCCAGGGTGCCCAGAGAAGCTGTGGCTGCCCCATCCCTGGCAGTGTTCAAGGCCAGGTTGGACACAGGGGCTTGGAGCAACCTGCTCTAGTGGAAGGTGTCCCTGCTCGTGGCAGAGGGTTGGGACTGGATGAGCTTTAAGGTTGCTTCCAACCCAACCCGTTCCATGATTCTATGTTCTACCAGTATTATCTTTCTGTAACCTCAGGTAAAGCCTAATTTTATGTGCCATCTTTCTTAACAGGACCTTTCAGTGTGGCAATACAGTTCTTTTCATATTGGTAATTTTATCAGAATATCTCTTAATAGTCAATCTTCTTGCTTATTACTTGCTACCTTGTACAACATTAGCTTTTGGTAAAGAAAGCCACATGGAAAGCACAGTCTTTACCTTGGTGATCTCTGTCAGTATAACCACATTGCTTGAAAACAGTTGTCATGCAACTCAAATGTGGCCGCTTCTGAGTCAGCACACAACTCCCACATCAGCACACAACCTCCTGTCATTTGAGAACCTCATTAACCCTATCAACACTTGTATCTCTTCAGACTGGTGAAACAGGAAAAGTTTCAAGACAGCAGCAGGTTTTGCTGTCATCTAGCTGTAATCTACTGAGTTTTGGAGTCCCCTCACCGTTGTGTCCCCTTCTAGTGCTAATGGACATGGTACAGAGTGGATTCACACATTTATTCAGAATAAGGATCTCCTGTTTGAGAAACACATAAGCAGTTCACAAAGCAATGCAAAGATGCTCGTTCCCAGCAGAACTGCAAATCAGTAAACCTTCAAATAAGAAAAAAAAATCTGATTTTTAAAAAAGACACTTTAATTACTGTCTGGTTTGCTCAGTTTTCTTTTAAAGATGCAAAACATATGGCATGATTTACACAACACTGGTAGTGAGCTCAAGACAGAAGATACAAATCTAGCTGCAGAAGAATGCAAAACTTAACACCCCACATGAAGATCATCCTTCTCATCAGCTGAGTAAGGCCATTTAAGTTTGCATATACAGCTAATTCCTATTGCTGAATATTATTTTAATACTAAGAAATGTATTTTTATGCTTTCATATGTGTGGCTTGGAGTCGTAGATGATGACCCAGGAGCCGCCAAGGAGAGAGATCCCCTCCTTCCAGATTTGCACTAACTCTCCTGGCTCCAATTAAATTTAAATCTCAATTAAGAAAAAAGAAGTCTGTGTACAAGGGAATGGCACTTTACAAGATGTCATCCTCAAATTACACGGCATAGAGACGGTATGTACCTCCCTCCCTTCTTTGTTTGTGCAGGTCCCTTCTGAGGTGCCCCAGGGCTCAGCACTCTATGGGCTGTGCCAGCCATAAAGCCATTGCAGAGCTGCCTCTTCCACCAAAGGCAGGCATGACAAGAGGTTGGGCAAAACCCCCCAGCCATCTGTTTTCTTTCTAGGGCTTCAAGGAAAGAAGTTACAAATGGGGCCATATACTACAAAATACTACAACCTTCAATAATATTGATGCCTTTTGGCATTGCTCAGTGCACCTCCCAGTGCTCTGCGCATTCAAACACAGCATTATGCTATTTCCTTCACAGTAAACGCACTTTAAAAATCAACAACATATGGCTTGTAAAACAAAGCTAAAAAAAAATAAATACCACAAGCGATATTAGCATCAGTTTAACTGAGAACCTCTTGCTCAGTTCCCAGGAGTTTAGAGAACTCAGTGGTTTCTTTTCTGACAAAAGATAATGTCAGTGGTGTAGGTTATCCGCACCGCTGTAGCTATTGGAGCAGCACTTATCAGTCTCTGGGTCACAAGTAGGTCACAAACCCTCATGCAGCAGTTTGCAAAGCAGCTATACACAAAGGAAGATTTCTTTGAAAGGTATGTGCACGTTCCTAGGTATGGAAAGAACTAAACAAAATCAGCACTGGAAAAGTGATAATAATTCAAGAGCTTTGCCTCATTTTTTTGACTGCAAATGGTAACTACTGTGGCAGCACTCCACAATGCAGGTGTGATTCAGTTTTTCTCCCCGAAAAAACTTAGGCAATTCTCCTATTTTTCCTGATTTTTTAGGAGGCCATATGAATAAAAAACCCCAAACTTAAGAACCACTGGTTTAGATGGTCTTGCCATCAGGGTTCCCTGTCTGAAAATCTGAGTCACAGGTTCTCACCAGGCAGATGCTAGGGATTCTGAATTAGAGGAGACAAAAGGATTTCCACTCATGTTGGTTTTAGGATCAACGATGCAAACCGTACAAAGTTTATTCTGTGCTCAAAGCACTGACTAGTGTGAGAAATACATAACATTAAATATTAGAAATGACAAATGAGTCAAAGAACATGAGAGGAAAAGTGATTGATGACTTGTATTTTAAAGGAGTACCTTCATAGTACCTACCATTTTAATATTTTGGCAACATTTACATTAGTAGACACTTAGGACAGAAGAGGAAAAGCCCTTGTTTAACTCCTGTTAACGACTGTGAGTCTGTGCACAGAACAGCAGCAATGCAGCAGTTCGTTGTCTAACACAAGGCACCATATCAAAGCAAATCTTAGCTTTATTTTTAATTAAAGACAAAGTCCTAAATGCACTTAAAATGAAATCTGGATGGCGTTTAGGAGCCAAGCTGAGGAACCCAACCTTAAGAATTGCTGCCCAGTCTTTTACAAACCTAGAATTGTGGGTGAGCGATGCCACCGAAGTTGTGCTGTCCATACCTAGGTTTGTGCAGCAGCTTGCTTCCCACTTCAGCCCTAGCCCAGTTCTGAGTCAGGACTCTCCAATTTGGCAAGAGCCCCAGCACACTAATCCAGAGCACAAGCTCAAACAACACACAACAGGCACCAGACTCAGGATGGAATTCCTGCTGCAAACATCACCTTCCCCTTCAAATCCATGCACCTTTTTGCAAATAAATGAGTAAGGCAGCATTCAGCATGACTCAAAGACCTGGTGTAAGTTCCTGCAGGAACTCAGACATTCTCTCTTTTCCTCTCCCAGCAGACTCCTGCAGTCCTGCAACTGCAGGCTGCTTCGCAGTATTACAGAGGAAGGGTG